>NC_047139.1:14423044-14625471 GCF_009829125.3 Periophthalmus magnuspinnatus
CATCCTAATTATTCACTGCGATGAGTTTATAAGCACTTTTCTCATCTTTCACAGACCAGAGGTAGCACAGTAATGCACACTTCCTTATCGGACAATAAAACTCTTTATAATTTGATGAAGACAGCACGCAGTGGACATATTTTGACCTCAAGTGGTACAATGTTACTACCATGCTTAGAAAATTTCATTTTTCACTTATCCCTGCCCACAGCTCTCTGCCTATTTTTTTAAGAAGACAGGACAGGAACATAGGGTTAAAATGTCACGACACCATTTATGAAAAGCATTGTAATTTAAAATCTGCTATTTACTGAGATTGTCAGTTGCAGCAGTCAATTGACCAGTTTTTAATCACAAACCATTTCCTTGTTGTGGTTACCAACAGACAAAATGTAAAGGATTTCTGAACTCCAGAAAAAATATTAAAGACACTGTAACAATTTTTTCCCCACATATTTAAGTAACATTTGTCTTGCCCCAGAACAGATATCTTGTATAAACAGCCATTGGAATCAAAATATGTCCAATACATGCTGTCCATATACAATTGTAAAGCATTTTATTGTCCGACAATCAGGAAGTGTGCATTAGCATGGTTGTTGTTTCAGCATCATTATTGCATTGAGAAGTTAGAATGCTCAGAAGGCATAAGGTAAGTGAAGAATGACTTTAGACCACTGCAAAATGATCTAGTTCTGTTTTTCATGTTTTAAGACATTAAAAATCAGGTTCCATTCTTCCTTAAAAAGCTTCCTCTGCTCCTGTTAGAGTCTTGTCACGTTGCTGCTGTAAATATGAGTGACTTGTGTGTGGTGTAATGATCTCCTGGAAGTGCTCAGGCCTCTGCACATGACTGAATGGAGACTCCCCACAAACAGCCTCTTCTGTGCGGTGAAACAGAGCTGAGCTCAACACAGGGCCGTTATCATTATGTTAACTCAATTATTTGTTTTATTGCACCCTCGCCTCATAAAAGCACTCAGGAAGGCACTATCTATCTCCTGGCAGCCCACTGACCTTAAAGGAGAACTAGCAACAGTGAAGTCAAAGTAACAAAAGTACTGTACATAAAGAAGACACAATGTGCTTGTGTCTGTAGTTACAGTTGTAACCAAAAGTTTACATACTTTATATAAATAGACACATACACTTTTTTTCTCACTGTCTGACATGAAATCGGACAATTTTTTTTCCTGTTTTAGGTCAATTAAGAAATTATTTCTAGTTGCTAAATATCAGAATAATGAGAGAAGGATTATTTTAGACAGTAGTTCATTGCTTTCTTCAAAGTCAGAAGTTTACATACAGTAAGATTGATATGCGTGTGTGATGTCATGTCTTTGGAAACTTTTGATTATTTATTGATAACATCTGAGTTAATTAGAGACACACCTATGGATGTATTTGAAGGTACACCTGAAACACACTGCTTCTTTGCGTAACATCATGGGAAAGTCAAAAGAAATCAGCCAAGATATCAGGAAGAGAATTTTGGACTCGCACAAGTCTGGTTCATCCTCGGGTAGAATTTCCAGATGCCTGAAGGTGCCACGTTCATCTGTTTAAACAATTATACACAAGTATAAACACCTTGGGACCATTTTTTTTAATTTTTATAACATAATTTCATACATACATTTCCGATAGCAAATTAAATGTTCCAGACACCATTAGCAGTGCATTCTGTTTCAAACAATAAAAACTACAACAAAAACAGCAGACAATGCAAAGACAGAGAAATGGTGACAAAACATCTAAATGGCAAATGTTCTCCAAAAAAAAAAAAAAAAGAAGCTGTTATTGGGGATTCAGGGGCACATTATGCAGAATGGATGGGGTTTCAGAAAAGGCAGTGGACAGTGAGGTGTGAGTATTGTTGAGTGTTATCACTGTTATATCACATTACTCCTCATTCTCCACATTTGAATTATAATGAGTCTAGTGTCGCACTTACAACACAGGAATATAAGAGACACCTATATGTGACACAGAGACCCCGTTAAGCAGGTAAGATGAAAAAGATGTGGGCAAATTTGGGGGTTCTCTCCCATGAAATTTTGTAAAAAATAGGTGTAATTTCTTGCAGTTTAGTGGATATTTTACTAAACGACTAAACAGCTCTAATAGAGGCAGTAAAAGTATTTTTTTTCCTCATTTTCAATGCATGTCTGGAAAACAGGCCAATTATTTTTTCAGGTTTTCCTGAATTTCTAGGATGCGTGGTAGCCCAACTCTTTATAAATGAAAGAAGAAGAGGCTTATGTTTATAGATGTATGGGCCCAAAGCTAATGCCAACTTTTATTAAAATGTAATATATAAAGTTAACAACCTATATAATATATAAAGTAAACAACAGAGATTTGGCTTTTCATGAATAGTCTGATTATTAAAGGCAAGGCAAATTTTGTTATATAACACAATTTGTACACCAAGTAATTCAAAGTTCTTTACAGAATAAGACATTAAAATCACAATCCAAACAAACCAAAACATAATCACACATAATCATCATATAATAACAGAGAAGTGTGCAGAATAAAAACCTTTCAGTCGTATGCACAGCTAAACAGAACCGTTTTGAGCCTGGATTTAAACATTGTCAAAGTAGAGGCCTGTCTCACATCTTCAGGAAGAATATTCCAGGTTTTAGCTGCATAAAACTGAAACACTGATTCCTCATGTTTAGTCCTGACTCTGGGCACCAGCAGGAGGCCGGTTCCTGAAGTCCTCAGAGTGCAGACTTAAAGACAGGGGTATTAACTGCTAATATATAACATTTTTAGATCACCATGTTACCTTTTGTTTGGAAAATGCTATATGCACAGAAAACAATGTATTAACATGTTTTAGAATTTTCACTTTCATTTTTGATGCTTTGAGTCTCCTCTCTCTGTGCTCCCCGTGCTAACTCACTTCCCCTTCAGAGCACTATTGCAACACAATCAGCGTGCAACCGCTAATGAAACTACTGCATAGGTTTGTCAAGTTGTTGTGTACAGTTTTGTATCATGTTTTTTTATTTTTTTTTATTTTATATATATTTACGGAGAATTGTCGTGTGGGACAATGGGTGACATCGGCTTGTGAATCATAGAGCTAACCAGAGAGACATCTAAAACCTCTTCAGGCATGTTTTTAATGAGAGAACAATGTTATAACATGGTAGAAAGCAAAAAAAAGAAGAACAGCAAAAGGGCACATACAAATCAAATTTTTATTCAATTAGAAATGTTGAAATTTAACGAATTGGTGGAATATAGCATTCTCAAAACCATGTATAAAGCTCATCAAAAAGTATTACCAGAGAAGTTGCAAAATGGATTTCTAAAGAGCGAAAATAGATATCAATTAAGAGGAACTGATTTATTTTCTAAGCCAGAGTTTAGAACAAAACCAAAGGAAAGATGTATTTCAAGCAAGGGAGTCAGTCTTTGGAACAGTTTTGAAAGTAATATTAAAGAATCCAAGTCCATTTATATGTTTAAGAAAAGCTTGAAATGATCATTATTAAGAAAGTATATAACTGCTATGTGACAGGATGATTTTGTGTTTTTTTTGTAAAGTAGCTGTGCATCTAAGTTTCCATCCATCCATTTTCTTCCGCTTATCCGGGGCCGGGTCGCGGGGGCAGCAGTCTAAGCAGGGACTCCCAGACTTCCCTCACCCCGGACACGTCCTCCAGCTCCTCCGGTGGGACCCCAAGGCGTTCCCAGGCCAGCCGAGAGACATAGTCCCTCCAGCGTGTCCTGGGTCTTCCCCGGGGCCTCCTCCCGGTGGGACATGCCCAGAACACCTCCCTAGGGAGGCGTCCAGGAGGCATCCTGAGCAGATGCCCGAGCCACCTCAGCTGGTTCCTCTCAACGTGTAGGAGCAGCGGCTCTACTCCGAGCTCCTCCCGTGTGACCGAGCTCCTCACCCTATCCCTAAGGGTGCGCCCGGCCACTCTGCGGAGGAAACCCATTTCGGCCGCTTGTATCCGCGATCTTGTCCTTTCGGTCATTACCCAGAGCTCATGACCATAGGTGAGGGTAGGAACGTAGATTGACCGGTAAATCGAGAGCTTCGCCTTCCGGCTCAGCTCCTTCTTTACCACAACGGACCGATACAGCGACCGCATCACTGTAGACGCTGCACCGATTCGCCTGTCAATCTCCCGCTCCATCCTTCCCTCACTCGTGAACAAGACCCCGAGATACTTGAACTCCTCCACTTGGGGCAGAGACTCACCACCCACCCGGAGAGAGCAAACCACCTTTTTCCGGTCGAGAACCATGGCCTCGGATTTGGAGCAGCTGATTCTCATCCCAGCCGCTTCACACTCGGCTGCAAACCGCCCCAGTGCCTGCTGCAGGTCCTGGCTCGAAGAAGCCATCAGGACAACATCATCTGCAAACAGCAGAGATGAAATCCTGTGGTTCCCAAACCAGGCCTTCTCCGGCCCCTGGCTGCGCCTAGAAATTCTGTCCATAAATATAATGAACAGAACCGGTGACAAAGGGCAGCCCTGGCGGAGTCCAACATGCACTGGGAACAGGTCTGACTTACTGCCGGCAATGCGAACACAGCTCCTGCTCCGGTCATACAGGGACCGGACAGCCCCTAGCAAAGAGCCCCAGACCCCATACTCCCAGAGCACCCCCAAAGGACACCACAAGGGACACGGTCGAATGCCTTCTC
The DNA here is from genome assembly GCF_009829125.3 of Periophthalmus magnuspinnatus. NCBI lineage: Eukaryota > Metazoa > Chordata > Actinopteri > Gobiiformes > Gobiidae > Periophthalmus > Periophthalmus magnuspinnatus. The sequence continues at coordinate 14,427,723 of NC_047139.1, forward strand.
CAGATCCACAAAACACATGTGGACTGGTTGGGCATACTCCCATGAGCCCTCGAGGACCCGATGAAGAGTATAGAGCTGGTCCAGTGTTCTACGACCAGGACGAAAACCACACTGCTCCTCCTGAATCCGAGGTTCGATTCAGGACTCTCCAGTACCCTGGAATAGACCTTACCGGGAAGGCTGAGGAGTGTGATTCCCCTGTAATTGGAACACACCCTCCGGTCCCCCTTCTTATACAGAGGGACCACCACCCCGGTCTGCCATTCCACAGGTACTGTCCCCGCCCGCCACGCGATGTTGCAGAGACGTGTCAGCCAAGACAGCCCCACAACATACAGAGACTTGAGGTACTCAGGACGGATCTCGTCCACCCCCGGAGCCTTGCCACCGAGGAGCTTGCCAACCACCTCAGTGACTTCAGCCAGGGTGATGGACGAGTCCACCTCTGGGTCCCCAGTTTCTGCTTCCTCCTCGGAAGACGTGACAGTGGGATTGAGAAGATCCTCAAAGTATTCCTTCCACCGCCCGACAACATCCCCAGTCGAGGTCAGCAGCTCTCCACCCGCACTGTAAACAGTGTTGGTGAAGCACTGCTTCCCCCTCCTGAGGCGTCGGACGGTTTGCCAGAATCTTTTTGAGGCCGTCTGATAGTCCTTCTCCATGGCCTCCCTGAACTCCTCCCAACCGCGAGTTTTTGCCTCTGTGACCGCCTGAGCCGCGGCACGCTTGGCCCGCCGGTACTCATCAGCTGCCTCAGGAGTCCCACGAGCCAACAAGGCTCGATAGGACTCCTTCTTCAGCTTGACGGCATCCCTTAATTCCGGTGTCCACCACCGGGTTCGGGGATTGCCGCCGCGACAAGCACCACAGACCTTACAACCACAGCTACGAGCAGCCGCATCGACAATAGAGGTGGAGAACATGGCCCACTCGGAATCCATGTCTCCAACCTCCCCCGGGATCAGGGAGAAGCTCTCCCGGAGGTGGGAGTTGAAGACCCCCCTGACAGAGGGCTCTGCCAGACGTTCCCAGCAGACCCTCACAATGCACTTGGGCCTGCCAGGTCTGTCCGGCTTCCTCCTCCGCCAGCGGATCCAACTCACCACCAGGTGGTGATCAGTTGACAGCTCAGCCCCTCTCTTCACCCGAGTGTCCAAGACACGCGGTCGGAGGTCAGATGATCGACCTCCGACCTAGAGTGTCCTGGTGCCACGTGCACCGATGGACACCCTTGTGCTCGAACATGGTGTTTGTTATGGACAAGCTGTGACTAGCACAGAAGTCCAATAACAAAACACCACTCGGGTTCAGATCGGGGAGGCCATTCCTCCCAATCACGCCCCTCCAAGTGTCACTGTCGTTACCCACATGGGCGTTGAAGTCCCCCAGGAGAACAATGGAGTCCCCGGTTGGTGCACTGTCTAGTACCCCCATTGTGGGGCAATGAGCAAGCCCACACCAGCTCGCCGCCGCTCCCCGCGGGCAACGCCAGAGAAATGGAGAGTCCAACCCCTCTCAAGAAGTTGGGTTCCAGAGCCCAAGCTGTGCGTGGAGGCGAGGCCGACTATATCTAGCTGGTAACGCTCAACCTCCCGCACAAGCTCAGGCTCCTTCCCCCCCCAGCGAGGTGACGTTCCACGTTCCCAGAGCTAGTCTCCATGTCCGGAGATCCGGTTGTCGAGGTCCCCGCCTTCGACTGCCGCCCAGATCTCTCTGCACCCGCCCCGCATGGCTCCTCCCGCAGGTGGTGGGTCCACGGGAGGACGGCCCCACGTCGTTCCTTCGGGCTGGGCCCAACCGGGCCCCGTGGGGAAAGGCCCGGCCACCAGGCGCTCGCTGCCGAGCACCCACCCCAGGCCTGCCTCCAGGGTGGGGCCCCGGTAACGCCAGTCCGGGCGACGTAACTGGCCTTGATCTTTTACTTTCCATGGGGGCTTCTGAACCGCTCTTAGTCAGACCCGTCTCCCAGGACCTGTTTGCCATGGGTGACCCTACCAGGGGCATGAAGCCCCCGACAACATAGCTCCCAGGATCATTCGGGTGCTCAAACCCCTCCACCACGTTAAGGTGGCGGTTCGGGGAGGGGGCATCTAAGTTTGATTTTGTATAATGTAACAGTGCAACACACTAGAAGGAATAAGAGTCAGAGTTGATAAGGGGCACATATTATAAGCTTTTGCTTCTTTCTGTGCCCTTTCATTCATTTATCATAATTGTACAAAAGCTGAAATACTGTATGCAGATATGTTGCATTGATTTGTTTTGTTTTAATGAATAAAATAAAATATTGAAAATGAAAAAAAAAAAATTTGAAAAAATCTGATGCATTATCTGATTTCGTTTGAATCATTGTTCCAGAAATTTCTCACATCAGGTTTTTTCCATTTGCATGTCCTTTTAAAAAATCTTAAAAGGTCCCGAATCTGATAATAATTCAATTTTGATGAGCATGTGAACGTAGCCACTGAAGATCGTACCACCGGCCCTGTAGCGTTTTCACTGAAACCAGCAGAAACAATCCCCTTCTCCCTCCTTTGCATTCAGCTCGTGACAAACTTTTGATTAGAGAAGCTCTCCTTGCTTCAACTTTGTGCCAAGCTCCAATCAGTGCTGAGGGTCTAATTACTATCATCCAGAGAGTGGAGGAGCACAGAGATGGAGGGGTGGAGAGAAGGAGGAGGAGAAGAGGAGGGGAAGAGGAGGAGACAGGAGGGGTGGAGAGGAGGAGGAGGAGAGAGGAGAGGAAGAGGTCTATAAGCGAGAAACGATGACGATCAAAGATGTGCCACAGCAGAATTTTAGCACGTTGGTGTAAAATACATTTGAGCTGTGAAAATGGAGAGGTAGAGTAAATACACAGGCTTATGAGTGTGTACTGAAACTAAACAACACAATTCCAGCTCTGTATCTTTTTGACGATTACCAAACAGTATTTTTTTTTTTGCATAATAAAACTTGTGACGACCCCACAAGTCAAACATCAACATGGCAGAGCGATGGTGCAGCCGATACTGTGTGGATTCAACGTGGGATCAGGGGTGTAAGCAGCGTGAAATGTGAACATGATGAGTTTGGCACATTTGAAGGTTTTACAGCAGCACAGGCTTGTAGTGTCAGTACAGAGGCAGAGGTGAGTCGAGTGTGGAGAATGGAGCAGAATTGGCCTGTCGAACCTCATAATCAAATCTATGTTGTGTTGCAGACAGATCTGACAAAGTGTGGAAACAGACTCAGAAATACTGATTTGTATAGCAGTACAGTAGTAGCAGCAGTAGCCCAGTGTTATTATTATTATTAGCAGTAGTTGGAATACATAGACTTGTGTTGGTTGGTGTAATTGCATTGTAGTTCCCAGAAAGTATACGATCTGCATGTGGACAGTATACATCGGACAAAATCATACTGCTAAACCATAAGGAGGGTTTGAATAGGGCCTCGGAGAGATCTTTATATTACTCAAACATGCATGGATGACAGGTAAAACATCTTCAAGCATGATGAGGGAACAATGTTATAATATAATAGTTCACATAGTTACTTAGCAAGGTGATTTCCTATGATATTTGTTCACTTATGACAATACATGTTGACCCTCTCCCGCTGACTGCATTTGGGCTTGAGCCACAGGGCAGCATTTGGGTGTAAGTCAAAGGTAAAGCGTCCAAACCAACCAGAACAAACAGATGTCAAGAGGCAAACTTTAGCAGAATTTGGATTAAACTGTGACAATTGAGTCTGTGCTTTTCTTTCATTTAATTTAACCAAAGTTTGATTTCTCGGTTCACTATTGTGCCACTTTCATTTTTGTATTTATCTCAAAGTATTTGTTTGAATGTTTCGCCTTTTTTTCTGATCACATTTAACAGGAGTTGTCCCAGATTAATCATGTGTAGCAAGGCATGAGATTCGTTTATTAGTTTTTGCAAATCTCATTGTAACCGAAAAAAAAAAAAAAAAAAAAAAAGTGCAGGTCTATATTGTATGTTGTTTTACTGTTACAATGTTTCCATAGATCCAGATGTAAAAACTTCTATAAGGTACTAATTGCTAACGCATAACATATTGAGATCATTGTGTTATCTTTTATTGTTTTGGAAATGCTATATTCACACACATGCGAAAAAGTTATAATATTAATTTGTTTCAGCCAGTAGCTCTAAACTTTTCACTCCACGTACAACCAAAGAAAAGATTTGGCTTTTCGAGTACCACCAGATCTAAACCACGTCTATAACAGGACTGTTCTGGGTCTAAACTAGGGCTAAACCAGGTCTAAAAGTGGACTATATCATTTCTACTCTAATTCTAAACAATAAATTATCTAAAGGAGGACAGAAAAGTGGATAAAATGGACTCTAAATCAGGCAAATGCACACACTGAAAAGCTGGCCATCTGAAGAAGTTCAGTATGTACCACAGTTTAAGTAACACTGATGTAGAATTGTGGGTGGAGCCTTAGACAAGATGCATGGTCTCATACCTAAGCAAAATCAGTTTGAATAGTGCCTGGGAGAGATCACAAGATTATTCAGACATGTACGAACAATTCAGAAAAACCACTACAGACTTGTTTTTGTTTAAAGAACGTTATAACATGGTAGAAAGCTCCAAAAGTTGATTTAGCATAATGACCCGTCTTTAAACTACAATGAGTCGCCATGCTTATATGGAAATACTATGTACGGACATGTCTGTCTTTTTCCACCCCTCCCCAATGTTTTCAACAGGTTTTCTCAAGTTGATGTTTGTGTGGGTGGGTATTTATCACACTGTAGGGGCTAAAATCTGTAAATGCACTCACTTTATGTTTTTCACACAGCCCTGGATTGTGTCCATACTTTGAGTGAATTTCGTCCTCATTTACAGGATTTACACCTTAACCGTGAGCTCACACCATGGAATCTGTGAAGGTGCAGAAATATGTTCACACTGTTCTCACTGTTGTGCATATGTCACTGAAGCAGGAGGTTTCATTATGTTTTCACTATTGGACGAGGGTCTGTAATGGTGGAAACTGTGTAAATAAGCTAAAAATAATAGCAGCATACTTTGAAGTTAGTCAAGAGATAGTGCTTATAGTGACGACAATATGAGAACAGAAGTTACACCATTTAGTTCAATACTTTATCGTCATTGTCAACTGGTCCTTTAAACGCTGGGCAGTAATTGATGTAAAGTAATAAAAAAATCAAATGTGCTAAACCCCTTTCAATTAACTCCCATCAGAATCAGAATTTGTTTTATTTCCATTGTCTATGAACCAAATTCACAAACTAGGAACTTACTTCAGCATTATGGTGCAACATAAAACAATGAATGATAATAGTAATAATAAGCTATGGTAAAAAAAAACAAAAAAAAAAACAGACTTTGACTGAATTGTACAGTATGGGCAGAACAGCAGAGCCAACACTACCAGTACAAGTTAATTTAGGTTAATTTAAGTTGTTAAGTTGGTGTTATAGTGTTCACTGAGTTCTCTTGTAGTGCTCAGAAAAGTGCTCAGAAAATGTATGCTTTTACCCACCCCTTATCCCAGCCCACACCCCTGTATTTCATTTACTTAAAATACATTAAAAACACAGTAAATATGTATTATGTATGCTATCGTTTGTACTAAATACAAAAGGAAAAGCGCCTCTTCTTCAAAGGGTTGGAATGTAGGATTTTGAACTGGACATAAACTGGACACATCTGTTTACCAGATACAAGGTAAACATGCTCAAATCAAATATAGCTTTTATTGATAACAATCCAAACACTGATTTATTCTTAGTTACAAAAACATTGGCTATGACGACCAAGTTGTTTATGTTATGAATGTATTCAATCAGAAAGTAGAATAAGCCTCACAAGGGTCTCTCTTTTGAGTTGCCAGTTTCAATCTAGTTGGATTAAAACTCTCTCTGATCTGCAGATTGGTGAGTGAATTCTGGCGCTTCTGACCTTTCACATGTAGCATGGCCTGTCCATATACTGAGAAAGAGAAAAACATACATGTGTCCTCTATTGTGCAGTGAACGCACTTTCTTAAAAGCCAGAAGTTTACATGCATTTCATTAGTATAGTTGAAACCACAAATACATCCACATGTGTCTTTAATTAACTCAAATATTGTCAATAAACCTATAAGAAGACATCACATGACAACATGACCTCATCTGGGTTTTTCCAAATAGTTTAAATGCACAGTAATCTTACTGTATGTAAACTTCTGACTTTGAAGAAGGTAATGAAAACATGTATAAAAAATCCTTCCCTAAAATAGAAAATAGGAAAAAAAATGACTAAAAGAGGAAAAGTTGAGTCTGATTTCATGTTAGACTGTGACAAAAAAGTGTATGTATCTTTTTATATAGTGTATGTAAACTTCTTGTTTCAGTGTTGGTTTGGTTGGTTACCAATTTATGATTATAATTTTAAACTTTAGCTGTATCAAAATGTAACAGCCAAACAAGTTCCTGAGCCTAAACTGAAGTGTGCAAGTTTGTTGTTGAATTATACAGAGGCAAGGTTTAAATTATTCACCTGACAGGATTTATTCTTCAGATAAGTTAGCTTGAAATTGTTTTGTACAGCTCCATTGTTGTACTTCATTTCACCCGTTCATCATCACAATTCACACAAATCTGTTTGTTGAAACATGTTGCACATCGAGGACAGTTCATGGTCACAAAGACGAGATCGCACCAAAAAGGCAAGACTGCAGGTGGGAACTCCATGGCACCTGATGTATAAAGATGGGTTATTACATTAAATTACTCAAAAGCTGAGGTCTACAGTAGACTATGGTTTAGCCATCTGTAGCAGGGCATTAGGTGAGTCTAACAGACGGCCAGCGACGCACCGAAGCCTATGCACAACTACAAACATCCCAGAGCTCACAACACACACAGGTGCACAGTAGAACCACAATGCCCGAAATGTTCAGAAATACCAATTAGTGACACACGAAAGTGCACCGTACAGACAGGGCTACAATTTTTCTATTACCTGGAGACGAGGGCGACAAGGGATAATAACAAAAACTGGACCAGAAGTGGGTGAGGTCAGAGGTCGAACAATGTAAGTGAAGCGCTTATATTGATTGACAGCTGACATAAATGACCAAAGAAAATGTACATATATAAACAATAAGACTGCAGGCTACGTACTGCTCCTTTAAAACTTCTAAAACAGTTCACCATAACAGTGCATCATAAATTCTTTAATCCAATTACCCCAAGAACTCTGCTAAGAGAAAAGAGCCTGTCTTTAAAGGAACCGGGATGAGTCTAGTTTCTCATCTCCTGCTCTGTGAGGATCTCTGCTCTGTTTTCTCCTCCTTCATGTCAGCGATGAAAGAGCAAATGTTCTGAGCCCGAGGACTCAACATGCTTCAGTAACATCTCTATCTTTGAAGAGGATTCACTCTCTTCTGTAGTGTCACAGGGACTTACTTAGGCCTGTGTCAAAGCTCCTCCTTGACTAGCAAAGATGAAAGGAAACACTCACAGACTCAAGAAATAACGCAGCAACATGAAAACATGACTGTCTGCATGGTTTACTAGCTTGAACATGGTGGTCGTACTTGGGATTTCTATATTACTGCAAACGTGTAGGAACAATCTTGTCATTCTATTAGTTTTTTATTTATTGTTTAAGTGAAAAGGGACAGATACAACATAGATTAAGTATTAAGTAATAATAAGTATTACAGTGTTTATGGCCTAGGCTAATTCAAATCACCAGTCCAGATTAGGGCTTTTGAACTGTTCAGATTTCACTATTAAGCAATGATATTACTTGTAACAAAAGCGATAAATACAATGAATTAGTCAAGCCAATCAAATAGTATACAAAATTCCATACACTTACAAACTCGCATAATCACATTTCTCAGTATCACTCTTTCGCAGCCATCCCTCTCTCCCTCCTGCCCTGGTACACTCTCACAGTATTGCAGACACACTATAAATCCACCGTTTTTTTGTTTTTTTTTCATGGCTAGAGCCGATACCAGCTGTTTAGAATCCATAAAAACTGATGACTGATAAGGCCTGTTGATATTTTTGGGTCAATATGTAGGGCCGATTTTGATTATTTTCCTCTATTTTTGTAATTTAAATGGCCTATAAATTCGTCCACAGCTCCTTTTTGACCATAAAGTGAAAGGAGAGCCATTCAGTCACATTTTCTGCAGTTATCTCTTTACTTTACTACTCTTTTTAAAGTATTCAACTGCTATGTGTACTCTTTATGCAGTAGGTTGGCCAATGGAGATTTAAGGCTGATAGTTTAACAGTGCAAATATCTATATCAGTATTAGAGGCAGACCTATATATTGGTTGGGCGATATATTGGTCTATCACTAATTCACACACAGTTTACACGTGATGGCATTGCTTCTGTTGCACGAGCCAGGACTTTTTTCAGTTTTTTAAAGGTAGACAGTCCAGTAATAGTCTTTATGTGAAGAGATAAAGAGTTCCAAAGTTTAGCTACGTTCACTGAGAAGACTGAGCAAAAGACGTCTTACAGAAGTGAACTCTACAGTCTGTGGGTCATGTGGACATTGTGGACATTGTCTGTTTGCAAATTTACAAAGTGATTATGGGGTCATGTAAAGTTTTAAGGTAGCCAGAATTACAAAAGTTGTCAATGGTTAAAATTTTATACTTAAATAAATGGAACAGTGGTGAAAACTACAACTACAGAAGGACGTTTAAAGTTTAGTTGAGAGTCCAGTATTATTCCTAAATATTTTTTACTACTCCACTCTCCACTTGCTCTATGGGTTCATCTTTTATGGCAATGTATCTGCAGTACTGATGTGACATTCGTGAACGTGTCGGCGCTTTTGAACAGATCTCATTTTTTAAAAGAGCCTAATCTTTTTTTTTCTAGTTTGTATGCATTTGTCTCCGAATTAACACTGAACCAACACAAAAAGCAGAGCAGGCGACATGAGTGAGAGTTTTGTGCAGAAAAAAAACATATATAGTGTCATATTAACAGTTAGTTTTAAAAGTATTATTATAGTGCAATGTTTTATTTACATTACGTATCATTTGAAAGGGTAACACACTTTTGAACCATCGTAAAGACATTTAAGCCTTGGTCACTTCTCTCCGAGTTCTCGCATGACATGTATAAATAGATTTTTTTTTTTTTTTTTTTTTTGCATTCAGTGTCAGACATGATTTGTTAAGCTAACTTTGATTAAATTTGGTGCCACTAACAGAAAAGATTTTACCAGACACGTAAACCACCATGTCATCAACATATATGCAAAGGCCCATTTCAGGCAGCTGGTTCACAAAAAGGCAAAAACTAACTGTCCCCAGGATTGTTGCCTGAGGAATACCTGCCTTAATTTCACTTAGGATGTGAAATTTTACATTTTCAATGACCACACATTGTCCTCGACCATGCAGATATAATTCAAACCATTAAAAGGTCATAATTTACAGTATAAATGTTTTCTTTAAGTCCAAGAACACTGTGGGTGTCAAGTTTCCTTTATCCAGAGGGTAAACAGTGTTTTCCACCAATACACAGATGGCAGATTCAGTTGAATAATTCTTCCTAAAGCTGTAATCTTGTGGGCGTAGATATTGATTAACTTCCAAAATAACACAACAACCAGGGTTAGCAACATTTTCCAGCACGTTAACAAATGCATGCAGTTGTAATGAGGCAAGTTGGTGTCAGAAATGCTCAGGTTTTGATTTATGTACTTTAAACAGCACAGAAGACCTCCAGACCACCTGTGACATAATCCTGGGAAATAAAAAATAACATGTTTTTTCTGTTCTTTTTTTAGTGCCCAGAGGGAACAGGCTTAAAGATGATTCATCAAATGAGCAAGAATAAGTCAAAATACATACAAAATACTTCTGGTATCTCTCTCATGAGGCAACAATGTTATAACATAAAGAAAATCATTATTTTTCTGCTTAATATGTGTAACTTAATAGAAGATACATAAGTTTAAGTCCATATTAAAGGACATTGTAGGCAATTTCTTTCTTGCTTGTTCATTGGCTTCCTGTGAGTCATTTTATAGCATTTATTTGTTTTTGTTCCAGTTTGGAGAGGGAGCTGCAGCCCGCTGATGAAATCTAAAGTTTAAAAAAGCAAAAATGTGAAAATGTACGTTGGTTAGACAGATGGTGAATAGTACCCAGCCTATTATTACTGGGGCCATCAAAGCAAGGCTAACACAGTTATGCTTGAGAGCTCACTGCTTTTGAAAGAGGCAGCAGTACGACATTACATTACAGAAGTCATTTTAGTGACATGCATGCTTCAGTAATCTTTATTCTCCTGTATTCACGATGCCATTGTTTAAATCTACCCCTGTTTTGACCACCACGGTACACACCCACTGCTCTATACTTACATCGTTTTCCAATATTATTTTCATAGTCGGTGACATGCATAGGATTAGGCAGTGTTGGGTAATTATTTTGGCACAAATTTTAAAAAAAATCTGATGTTCGCTAGTGTGATTTGCAGCTGTCCGTAGGTGCCCACAGAATGTTGCGGTTTCTTGTGATGGTGTTTATGATGATGTACTGTAAAAGAGCAGATGAGAATCGGCTCCTAATACCTCACTGGTCTCCGCAATTTTTCAACTAGGACATCAGTGGACTTGTTTCTTTTATAAGCTGTTTCATGATGTTTAATGATCCATGGTTATAGATTACAACTGTATAGGAGAAACGTAATATGACTTCTGTAAAATCTATTTATCTTCTTTGGACCCCTAAACCACATCTTGCACTGGGCCCTGGTACATGCTGGCGCCCCTTTGCCCCATTATCTTTCCTATATTTTATATTGACGCTTGTTGCGGGGTGTGGCTGGTCGCTGTATAAATAGGCCGCCTGTCCCTGGCGCGCGTGCTTGCTCTCTCTTGCTCCGTGCACCGCCTCGCCCTCCACTCCTGGGGCACGCGTTCGTTGTCGTGCGCGCCCTTGGATCTGATTGCTGCTCGGTGCAGGCTGCTCCACACCTGTTAGCTGCACTTAGCCTTTTTGGGTTTGACCTGGTGGGTCTGGCTGTCCTGTTTTTGCCTTTTGTTTGATAAGGTTAGTTTGGGGAGGGTTTTGGTTTTAGGTTAGTGATGTCGGCATCGGCTTCTATGGCCCTGTATGGGGTTGGCCCGGTGCTGCTTCCTTTTGTTCTGTTTGGCCAGCTCATCAGGTCCACCTTTCGGTTGTTACTTTGTTTTGGGCACGGGAGGGGGTTTGGGGCATTTTGAAGTAAATTAAAATAAACTTAAAATAAACTATTTATTCTTTTGTAACCCGTTTGACTCCTGTGTCCTCTTTAAATATGTTTGATCCACCTGGGTCGTAACAGGCCCCCACATAGATACTACCGGCCCTGCTTTGTGTTTATCTCTTGTATGTACCAGCGCATCATAATCCCTACATGCATCGCCAAAGCTGGATCAAAACATCAAAGCCACTTAAGCACACGGAGGTTGCGATTGGTAAATACTAATTAAAGTCTTTCTAATGTAGCATGGAGCCCCAGCTGACTAACAGCACAGTGCTCTGACGCACGCTGTTCTAATCCATATTAATCCGACATGACAGAGGCAAGGGCCCAAAATCAATGCTTCTCATTGATCTACGTCCAACTCCTGGAGCCACAACTCAACCTCCACAATACATACACACACAAGTTTTGAGCCAGAGGGGTCTTCCTAATTGAGAACTGAATAACCTGCACAGTATTTTGTGGTCTTTTTTTGTGGACTTTAATGTCCCTGCAAGAAAATGTGTCCTATTTTTCACCCACCTTGAGCTTTGCTTTTTGGGATTGATGGGGCCAACAGTGTTGGATGGCTGACAGTGGTTCAGAGCACTTGGTGAAGGTTTGATTCCCGGTTTGATTCCCGGTCGGACCAAGTTATGTTAGAATAGAATGCATTTATTGTCACTATACACATGTACAACACCATACACATGCACAGCGAGATTAAAAACAACTCCCCCTCCAATGTTCCTATGTTGTTGTGTCCTTTGCCAATACACTTCATCCACTTGTGTTGTGTGTGTTGGTGGTCAGCGATGGTGCAGATTGGCAGCCTTGCTTCCATCAGTTAGTCTCAGGGCAGCTGTAGCTACAGTAGTACTTACCATCACCGAGTGTGAAGTGAATGAATAACAGTGTAGCACTTTGAGATGCTTTGACAAGCCTGCATTATGAATTGACTAAGACACAAAAAATATGTTGTATACAGACAACAAACCTTGAAATAAATAACCACAGCATAGCACCAGGAAAGCGTGCGTGTGCATGCTCGCATGTGACAGCTCCTACAGTGCTGTCTGGACTATTTAACTAATGATTTTGTCGTTGTCTCGTGTGAACAAGGATCAAAACCAACAGTGTACTACTGAGGTCACACCACAGAGCACTCCAACATGTGTTAAGTTAAAGACATCCTCAGACACAACAGGCATTACAGTGCATTTAAAAGAGACCTACTATGCAAAACATTTTAGAGCTTTAAACCTTTATTTTATAATTGTTTCCCCTTTTCATTTACCCACTCAAAGTTGTATTTAGTGATTCATGTTTGAATAATCTTTATTATCCTGTATTCACCGCCACCAGTACACATCTGCTGCTTTGTACTTATTTAGTACATTGTCTGATTTTATTTTCTTAATGGGCCTGTATCATTTTTTTCCATGCATTTGAGCATAATTTGTCTTGCCCCAATACAGATATATTGTATAAGAAGCTCTTGAGTTAAAAAAAATAATGCATTATTATGAGGAAACTTAAGTCATTTTAGAACAATACTGTGATTTGAATCTTCCAAAATATAACATAATGATACACAGGTACCATAGATTATAACTATATAGCAGACACAAGCACAATATGTCTTTGGTCATATAACCATTTGTTATTAAAAAAAAAAAAAAAAAAAAAAGCCTGTGCCACATTTAGAACTCATAATTCAGATACACCCCTCTACATCCTGTGTTCATCATTGTGATTTATAGTTTGTCGTGTCCATACAGCTTGGTGCTGGGAATTCAAGTGGTCCTTCTCAGCTTTTTCAGACTATATTAGCATGATGTTTATTCTGCTATGGTGCAATATGGAGGTAAATGAGCCACAAAAATGGTGTAGGAGCTGCATGTCAAATGCATTGGGGGAAATGCCTGACTTTACACTCCATCTCCTGACACTCGCCACTGATTTGAAAATTGCTTCTGTCATATACACCAAATTCATAATATAGTTTTGGAAATAATGACTTTACTTATCTGTCTAACTAGAGTTTGTTTTCCACCACAGTCTAAACATTTTTATGCTTGACGCAGGTGTGATTTAATTGAATTTATACACAGTACCAGATTTCTTTCTCATGTATTTGAGCAAAATTTGTCTTGCCCCAGTATAGAAATATTATATAAGCAGCTCTTGAGGTCAAAATAAGTCTGCTGTGTTCTTTCAGCATCTAATTATAAAAATGATAAAGTTTCTTCTTGTCCGATAATCATGAAGTTCACTGTCAGGATATACTAGTTGCTGTTAGTATGCTAGTTGTTGTGAAGGCAAATCTCTGCTCTGGTCTCTAAGAATTTCACATGAAGTTTTATAAATGAGACCTCAGGTAATTCATTAAATTTATGATGGTCCTTTTCCTTTGGTTTGTTTTCTTTGATCAATGTCCTGCCATCTTGCTGTTCCCACATATTTTATCTTCAGGTTGTGCTAAAAAAAAAATGTTGAGAGCAAGGGGCTATACATGGGTTTAATGGTGATGGAAAATGAGCGATGTTGCCATAGCAATTGATCATTCAAATCAAAATAACTTTATTTATCCGCACTTCCATTCATAAATCAACACTGCCTTTTCGCAAGGCTCTGTTATTGTAGATTCAAAAGAAATATTATATCATTAGAATGTTGAAATGTGCTCAAAATGGTACCTATAAAGAGGAAGCTGAAACTCATGAATATGACTTTATTAGAGATGAAATGTTTTTGAAAGAAATTTATGATACATAAATGCTGAAATATATCCTTTTTATTGAGATTGTATCCACAGGCTTAAAGTCCTTTCAACTGACAACAATCATATCTTTGAAATTGAATAATGGCACCATTTTCTGAAGCTATTGTGAAGAAAATATTTCACTCTTGTTTATTTGTGACACTAGAGAAGATGTCAAACTTTTTGTTTCATGTGGATAGGCTCAGTAATTACAGAGATTAACCAACAAATTTGCAACTCGTTAACAACTCAACCGTTAAATATAATTCCACATCGTCTTCACATTCACAATGCCATCATGAGGGAACTCTGTAGTTTCAAAAATAATTCCATAATATTAATAAAGTAATGATTTATACGTGTTGCACCTATTCATCTTCTGGTGCAGCTAGGATCAGTGTTTGGGCAAAATGTCAGATTTTCAGATCTTATATCTTCTTAATAGTGATGTCCATGTTTGCAGCATTGTTCAGTGTCGCTACAACAAGTCTAACTGAGCACTCAATTCCTTCAGCCATAACATAACCTGTGTGGCATCCATAAACAGCAGTGGTCTGTTGAACTTTCTTTACTGTAGTAGTGTATAGTAAAGAAGAGTTACAGTGAGGTACTGGTCCCTTTCTCCATTTGTTAGCATGATGTGGGCCTGGATGAACCTTAATGGGGGCTTATATCTGGAGTTGTATGTCCTGACGATACCTCTAAACAAAATTAAAGAGTCTGTACCTGATTTTTTTCATGTCATAATGTACAATATGTTGCTCCAGTACAGATATATTACAAAAGCAGTAAGTATGTGTATATCCATGAGCCAGGAATAGATTGAAGATTTTTCATGAAACTACTTTGCATATTTATTGCAAATGATATTATCTGTGGGCGGGTGCTTGGTTACCTCGGTTTTCCCACATTGTTGGAGTAGTTTTCCATTACTCTGGAATTCAAGGTTACATGCTCAGCAAATTTCACTTTCACCTACCCCCTATCTCCGCTTATAGCTCTGTACTTACAATTTACAAATTTAGACTCATACTTGCATACTTGTTGAAATATAAAAAAGTAAATGGTAGGGATGGGACAAGAGCTTGTGCCATAAATTCATAAGTTTATTTCACCTTTTTTTTGTCCAATTTGGATTGGCGTTGTGATATTCATCTCTTGAGAAGCTGTAGTTCCAAAAAGAAATGCTACAATGACAAGAAAAATATTAAAATAAAAATCTGTCATGGTGGGGCCAAAACTATGAACTAGGTTTCACAATTTAAGAATGTCAAAATCTTGTTTTATCTCATTATTTTTGAGCCAATCTTGTCTGAACATGTTTCTTTGTTGCTTTAGTACAATGTTGAGCTTTACAACAAACACGACGTAACATAATGATCTCCCAATAGTACTAATTACCATGAAACAAGCAAGCATACAATGACCTCAATGATAAGTAGTGTTCCAGGGCATTGCTGCTTGTGGTGGTCACAGAAGTTGGAGCTCCCAGTTGTCTGAAAACACATTATAAGTTCACAAAGAATCCTCTCCCACTGATCTGACACAGTTCTGTTCTTCATCGCAGTCTCCAGGATACATTCTCTCCAGACCTCTCCTCTCTCACACCCACACACTTGTTATATTGTCCTCAGAAAATACCTCACAAAATCCACTTTACAGGTCTGCTCGCCTCTGTCTCCTCTCTCCAATAAAAACATTACATTTTGTGATTCTCTGTGAAGCCACTGGAATAAGGATGGCAGTTATTGCTTTAAAAAATGTATTGTTTATCCCTGTGCGAGTAAAAACAATCAAATCAAAGTAATTATGACACAATCAGTCTAAAGCAGGATTATCCCAAACACTGTTCTAAATGTACAATAGAGTTAAAAATGAGGTACAATAAATAAACAGCTGAATAAAACATTTAAGGAACATGTATTATGCAAATATGGCTTTTATTTATTATTATTATTATTATTTTTTAGCATTTTAACATGTTATACCATTGTTATTTAGTAAGTCATGTCCATCTAAGCCCCATAAAAACATGCAATTTTGGAATTCCCAGTTTTGTGATGTTATAGGTAAAAGTCCGGAGGTCTACTGCACTGCTTTTAAGTCAATGAAAAAAAAAAAAAAAAAATGAATACTACTTTTACTTTTACTATCAACTCCCATTTCTCTAACTTTTATAAGGTTTCTTTTAGCATGTCGAAAAAAGTTGCTAACCTTACTTTTTGGATTTTAATTGAAAAATACTTCCTTTACCACCAGTTCTGAGTATTGGATCTCTAGAAACAAGGTGCCTATTGCTAAAAGATAGCCGTTCTAAACATGAAATGCCAAAGCAAAGGTACTCAAGAGCATGTTTACAGGCCAACAACAATACAAATAATGCATACTAGGCTATGTGTTCTTTAAGTTGTTTGTTAATCTTTTGCACTACGATTAGATTTGAGTCGAAGAAGTTTGAGTAAATAACTTTCATGACTCATTCTAGATATAAACTAAGAATTCCTCACAAATAGAAAGAAAAAGTACCCAGAGAAAAGTATTGTTGCATCTATCATTTATTGAACAGTTAATGTAGTATTCATTGTGACAGGCTTACTTACACGGCTATGTCCAGTCAATGAGGAGCAAAGCGTAGGACAGCAGCACACTCCTGCAGGGTTTATCTCCATTCATCTCTATGACTCCAGACTTCACACTGTGCTCCACATAGCCAGACCGCTGAATGAAGCACATTGTTATTGTTATCACAGCTAAAGCACGACATGGTAAAGATACAGCTTTGTATGACCACAAATATCCAAAACCTCCTGCTGTTATGAATGCCAGAACTAAGACAAGGCAGGTTTATTTGTATAGAACAATCCGTACATAAACTCAAAGTGGTTTACAACATTAAAAGAGAAGAGTGCAGAATAAAAACCTTTCAGTCACATGCATAGTTAAACAGAACTGTTTTGAGCCTGGATATGATCATTGTCAAAGTAAAGGCCTGTCTCACATCTTCAGGAAGACTTTTCCAGGTTTTAGCTGCATAAAAGTGAAACACTGATTTCCCATGTTTAGTCCTGATTCTGAAAACCTCAGGGACCGGCCTCCTGCTGGTAATTCATATCGTTCATATGGCTCTAACATGTTTGAGATGTACTTTGGTGTTAGGCCACAGGAAGCCAATGCATAGACTTGAGGACAGGACTTGTGTGCTCATACTTCCTGATTCTAGTCAGGACCCGAGCAGCAGCAGACCAGTGAGCAGGCCATTACAATAGTCTAACCTACTGGAGACAAATGCATGAATAAGTCTCTCCAAGTCTGGTTTAGACAGTATACCTAAAGTCCATTATTACCCCCAGATTTCTAGGCTGATTTAAAGGTTTTAGAGAGACTGGAAGTGACAGCCGACATTTTCTCTTTGTTTCTGTGAAAAAAGACTATGACTTCAGTTTTGTCTGATTTTAGCTGGAGAAAGTTGTTTCACATCCACACACTGATCTGTTGGATGCAGTGGCAGAGTGAATCCACTGGTCCATATTCACCTGCTGCAGTAAGACATAGATCTGAGTGTCATCTGCATAGTTGTGATAGGACACATTATTGCTGTGTATTAACTGGCCTAACGGCAGCATGTAGAGATCAAACAAAAGAGGTCCCAGGATTGACCTCTGAGGCTCCCCACATGACAGGTGTATTTTATCTGAGACACATTTTCCAATTTCAACAAAATACTCCATATCTTCTAAATAGGACTTCAACCAGTTTAGTGCCGTACCAGAGATGCCCCCCCAGTCCTCTAGTCTCTGTAAGAGGATCCCATGTTGTGGTGGGATCTAAAATCAGACTGGAAAACATCAACATCATTAATTTTCCTTTGGAGAAAATTAATAAGCTGTTGGCAAACAACTTTTTCAAGAATTTTGCCTAAAAATTGAAGATTTGAGATGGATCAGTACTTGTTCAGTATTCTGGCATCAAGACTGCTCTTCTTTAGGAGAGGCTTGATAACCACGTTTTTTAAAGCTCTTTTTCCAGAAGTTTCACCCCCCCCACACATATATATATATATATACATATATATATACATATATATATACATATATGTATATATATACATATATATATATATATATATATATATATATACATATATATATACATATATATATACATATATATATACATATATGTATATATATACATATATATATACATATATGTATATATATATATATATATATATATATATATATATATGTATAAAATATATAAAATATTTTCTAATAATTCAATACTTTTTTATTGTTATTAAAGAATACTACAAACTGCACTTCAGCTGTTGCTTTGCTAAATCTGTTGCTTTGCTAAATCAGACTCAAGTTCTCTGTCTTAAATAACAACACAGCACTAGATCATTTTAAACAGCTTGCAGCAGCTCAAGTGTGCGTCTCAATGTGCTAAACACACTGAGATGCTGTAATGCTCAGCTAAAGAAGCATCTTCATTATTTTCTTTGAGCGTGCACACAGCTGCTCGACCCCACTCTATCGGAATCTGTAGTATTTGGCTGCCACAGCTGAAATAGTACCTGCCAGCACTTGAATGTTCTTCTTGTATGATTCTATGGTACGATATTTAGCCAGTTAGCTCATACTTCAGCTTGTACCAAAGAGACTTGTTGACTCTATATCTTCATATAGAAAATGGATGACAAACTGTAAGAACAACTTTTTCTTCACAACCAACGCTTGACTCTATTAACATAGCATCTACGCAAGGACTTCAATTGTGTACTTTTTAATTGTTCATTCCCATTGCCTAAATGCCTTGGAAATGGAAGTGTAGTTTATAAAGAACATTTTCCATTTGCAGACATTATTTAAAGTTGATCAATGTGAAATACTTATCCCAAGGTGACCAAAAGTATGTTTAAAAGAGAATTAAAGCCAGAAGAATGCATAATATGTGTTCTTTAAAAAATGTTAGGGGTTGTCATTGGAAATAAATTATCTTAACCAGGGACACAACAGCACATCAGATTTGGCACAGTATCAACGGAGCAAAGACACAAGTCATTCTGCTGTCATAGTCACTGTCACATACACTGCTCTGTGCTTTGTGTGTTTGATCAGCCAGTCTGTTCAAACCTGAGCTCAGAATCACACATGAGAAATCCACACAGGAGCAGCTCAGCAGGAAAAGGAGAGCGCTGTCTGAAAAACATGAAAAACAGAACTAGTTCATTTTAAACTGTTTGCAGTAGTTTCAAGTTATTCCTCCCTTACCTTATGCATTCAGGGGAATCCTAATTATTAATCGCAATGAGTTTATAAGCACTTTTAACAAGAGCAGAGTGGAGGAGTACTGCTGTCACAATGAGGCTAACAACTAACATGCTAACAGCGCACTTCCTGTTTATTGGACAATAACACTCGATAATTAGATGCAGACAGCAGTTCTTGAAGTCAAAAGCCAGCTGTGTGCTTTTACAATATATCTGTACTGGGACAAGATAAAATATGTACAAATACATAGGGAGAATTTTTTAAAGTTCTAATGTTACCCTACTTTTCTTGTGTCATGTAAGATTGGATAGATAGCTTCAGCCAAGTGAGTTCTGTTTTGTTCCAATTTAGAATCAGAAAGTCATGAGGTTAATTGTTGGAAGACAAAGTAGGTCAGCTAAAACTTTTGTGAAGACAAGCTAATGAAATGCAGTCTGAAATCTGCCAACGGGGGTAGAACAAAGGATGACCGTTTATAGCTGCTTTAATGGCTTTGAGCCATGACTGCGGGTCGTCACTCAGTTCCTCACAATGAGTCTGGTCTCAAACCAACAACCCAGGGGTGTGACGTAACCTCTACACTACAGCTATAAGGCAGTGTCCACTAGTGATTTGACCAGAACTGAAGAAGCGGCTTGGATGGGCAGCGAAACGTCTTCACTCCCACAACTTTTTGTCCAGTTGACAGATTTTGCATTTTGCTCTTGTTCTACCCTACAGCTTACACAAACTCACAAACTCTCCTTTTTTGTTTGGAATAAGTTTCCCTGCTCTACCTCTACACAATCAAGTTTAACTGGTACCAACTCTGAAGAACATAGCATGTTGGGTAATTAAATTAGCATTTATGACTGATTCATGATGTTTGAGTAATCCTGTATTCATATATTGTCCTGCATTCAACACTGACTTTCTCCTGACCCCCATCTATATTTACTTGTAATATTTTTTTTCAAAACAATAAAAGGCCTAAATATGTAATGGTTAAACAATGAGCACCCAATAGAAATGCAATAGCCCCTCTCTAATCTTGCCTGACATGTCCCCTTTTAATATTTATTTTGCAGTTCAATTCTGATTATCAATGCATTAAATGTGGCATAATTCTGCATATATGTGTGAATGTAAATGTGTTATTTAGACAATGACTCACTATCCTAATTGTAACTTGTCAAGTACCAAATAGCCTTTACTCCACTCTTACCTGATTTTCAGTGTCTTACAAATGTGAAACTGAGCCAGTTGCTAGTTATTCTACACTTAACCATTCTGACTGTCCTAATTATTCACTGCAGTGAATTTATAAGTGCTTTTAACAACAGAACGGAGTTTGCAGTCGCAGTAAAGCCAACAACTAGCATGTTAGCATGACAATAAATGACTTTATAATTAGATTAGAAGCAGACAGTGCACAGCACACTTATATTGTATAAACAACTGTTAACGTCAAAATATCTGTACTGGGGAAAGTTTAATTTTACTGAAATACATGGCAAAAAATGGCTACTGTCCCTTTAACAGAAGTCAAAGAGAACAATTACAACTGAAATTCTCAAAACTTTCATCTACCTTATTTGTTAAATACAAATACTGTATGTATTGTAATCAGATTTATAGCAACAGCTTTGAGATGAAAGAATTAGGACCTCATCAATAATTAGGATGCTCTGAATGCATAAGATAAGTGAGGAATAACTTTGGACCACTGCAAACAGTCTAAAATGAACTAGTTTTGTTTTTCACCCTTTTAAGAGCATAAAAATACAGATACACCGCCTTTAAGCTCCAGCATGTAAACTTGTTTTGTACTGAGTAGCCTTTATCTAAAAATATACATGCCTCTATGACAAAGATCCCTACAAAGCTTGACGCACAGACGCGAGAACGTGTTATCCGTCATGTACCATCCGACCCGTCCCTC
Organism: Periophthalmus magnuspinnatus; assembly: GCF_009829125.3. NCBI lineage: Eukaryota > Metazoa > Chordata > Actinopteri > Gobiiformes > Gobiidae > Periophthalmus > Periophthalmus magnuspinnatus. The sequence goes on from NC_047139.1 coordinate 14,448,934, forward strand.
CCTCCTCCCGTTAACACATCTCTCTCTCTGTGTGTATTTTTCCTCCATCTCTCACATTTGCACATAATAGGCCGTGTGGATCTGAGAGCTTTTATTCTGTGCGAGGAGTGGTGGAGGGGGGGGCGTATCAGTAAGCAGGAGATGTGAGGAGGTGGAGCAGACGGCTTTGGTGGAATGCTAAAGGTGCATGTTCACTGTGATGTGCGGCAGGTTCAGCTGAGGCGCAGATCACAAACAGGGCACCGCCTCATGTTTGGGCTCATTTGAATGAGGGATAAAAGGAGATGTGGAAGCCTTTAGGTGAAGTCAAAGTAGTTGTGATGTGTGAGACAGAGGTGATTAACAATAAAAGCAAAAATGTGAGACAACATGCAGTAAGAACATAGCTTTGTTAAAATCGCTCATCAGAAGTAAGTGAGCTCATCTGTGTGTATCACCAAACCAGGTTTGAACGAAGTAAACATATAAGGAATGTTTTCGAGTGGCAAAGTTATATATAAAAAGTTTGACATTTTCTTTTTTGATCATAACTCAAGTTAGAAATTAGACTGCATTTCTGTACTGATTATGGTATTTCAAGAACAAATATATCCATTTAGAAAACACTGTCGGGGTTGTATATTGCTACTAATTACTTCCATTATCTTGATAGAGTTATATATATATATATATATTCCAACAAACCTGGCTCAAGCCCAACCTGAATTTCAAGAACTTTTGGAGGTATTTTTTTAATACTTTGATACTGATACTCGATACTGCTCTAACCGTATGGGTGAAAGCATTTCAATAAATATATGGATACAAATGTGTTTCAAATAGGCTCTAAAAGACAAACACCTGACACAGATGGATCAATAATAACCAATATGCCAATGTACAGTATTCGATTTGTACTGAGTCAGTATCAATATCAAAATTTCAGTATGTCAAGATGTTAATACTCTCATCTCTAATAAGAAGTGAGAGGAGGAGAGAGACATGGCCTGAAAAAGCAAGATGAATTGTGATATTTGTGAGTTTACAAGCTCAAGAGAATCCTGCTCTCAGGCACCAGTCGTTCAGACCAATCACAGGGCAGCACTGTGGTTTGGGTGACACCAGTGAACATACTTCAGGCTATTTTAGAGAAAATGTCATGTATAAATAGATACAAAATTTTTCATTCAATATTAATGGTTGGTTAGAATAACTTTAAGTCCAAATATTCATATTCTTTGGTCATGGTTTTTTTTCCCCCCTGAGTATAGTATCCTTACTCACTTGATCATTTGTTGCACTTTGACCCTGCAGCTTAAGAAATCCATCTCCATGTCTCCTAAGATCAAAAGCACTTAGACAATCAAAGTGAAAATGAATCACTATTGTTCTTTTGACACAAACATGTGATCTTCTGTCACAGGTGGAGATAGAGGACACAGATGAATATAGCATTTATGTAATAATTATTATTTTCAGATATCTATTTCATAATTTTTTTTTGTACACTGACATTTTTTTTGGAAATGAAGACATATTGACAATTCCAATACTTTGTTCAAACCTAGTGTTTAAATCATTTCAGACTGACAAAAATGTTAACAGAAAACTGCACACACAAATCCCAGTGCATATGTTCAGCTTTGTGATGGATAAAAATGGTTGATAATATGATGCAAACAGCTCCTAGCTGCAGCTGCGATGGCATATTTTCACAGATAGACTCACAACAGTCTATGTGCACAACACTGAATAGCTACCTCACTGTTAGCATCACTTCTTCCTGTTCAGTTATATCTCAATGGGTTTTTGCAGATCCATATCATTCTGTGGAAGATTATAGCAAAAAGAACAACATTATGTCTGGATTAGGGCCACTTCCTGCTTGTTTCCATGGAAATAAGAGTCGGGTTTGTGAAGATGCAAGCCTGCTCAGAGTGAGGATGCATATAATAAAATAAAAATTAAATAAAATAAATCTGAAGTTACTATGGCTGTAAAGATAATGCAGTGCACAGTAATCTGTGGGTGGATATTACTGACAACATGTTAAAGTATAAAGAGATGTATTTTTGTCTCAATACTAATGTTTTTTTATGCATAATAAATATTAAATAACAAACTGAAGTAATCTACATATAAAAAAGTAGTAGTAGTAGTCTAGTTTTATATTTTCAGTTTGAGTTAAAGTTAGCATTAGCTTTGTGGCACAGTGAGTGAGCCTGCAGGTTCATGGCTGCTTTTAGAGTTTGTCTGCACAAATATCAGCTGTTAAAGACATGCATGACTCACAGTTGTATCACCACCAGTCGTCTAGTTTTTACCATTTGACCTGGAGTTATTATGGACCATCAAAATGACTGTGCTGAATCAAACACGTGCTGGCGTGGTGGCGGGAGAGCGGTGAGACTCATACCGGTTTGAGCAGAATCCCACAAGATGGTTCAGAGAATTGGACTATGTCGAGTTTACGGAGGTGAGAATGGAGTCCTGTCTCTTTGCCCCTGGCTGTTGAGAGGACTTCAAGCCATGAAATTTTATGTCAAGTCTGTTGACCTAATCCCTAACAAAAACTGATTAGGTTCAACATTTATGGATTTTTATTTGGTTATTTATTTCAAAAACACCAAAACCCTATGCTTAGTTTTACCATGAGCCTCGGGTAAATTGAATAATTCCTTATGTCTTCTGTGTTTCTCTTCCCGTACGAATATTCCATGTCTGTAAAAATTCCCCAGATTTCCAAGGAGAGGCTTTGGCTCTTTGTAACCTCATCATGGTAAAGAACAGCATATGGCGTTACAGTACAAGAGCATGATGCTAAAAACAAACAACTCAACTCACAACATGAATGTCTTAAAAGTTTCATGTCTTGTTTCAGTTTATAATTAGTCCAGCATTTCTGGATAAAGCCTGTAAAAACAGACTACCTCCATGTTTTACCCATGTGAATGCTCACAAAAAAAGCACATGCATGTGCTTTGTAGTTTGAAGTTTTGATGTCCCAGTTTGTACTTGACTAGTCTCCATTTGCAGACACTAAAGGCCAAATGGTTTGAGCTGTCACAGTGTAAAATGATGTGAGGAGGAGAGAGGGGCAGATGGGGAGAGAGCGAGAGGAGCACCATCCATCACCAAACACACAACCAACATGTTCTAGTGCGCTAGATAACACACACCGCACTAATGACTCTGTAATGAAGGCTGCTCACCTCCCCACAGAGATAAACATAGGCCCGTGAGGTGATAATAATTAGCCTTGGGCACACATTGTCACTTTATAATTTGTTGGGTTGCCCCCTCCTCACCCCATACTCCACAGCTGCCCAGGGGCGAACTAATGAAAGAGTGGCTGCAATTTGGTGCCATGTCCACCATAAGGCTCAGGGCTATGCAATGAATTGAATTTTAAAATATATAGAGATTAAGTCCTTTCAAATGGTCAAAAATCAACATGGGTCTTTTTAAATGGAGAGGTCTTTAAGTGTTTAAAACACAAAGTGTAACACTAAAAGTTGATTTTGTGTTTAATTCCACTTTTCTGGTGAATACTTTACCATCTGCTTGTCTACATAGAGGTATTATTGATTTGCCTGGAAAGTTCCACAGTATGACATTCAACTAATCTGTCACTATATAGAGCAAGAGACCAACCAGGCCCAGTTAAGATACACTTCAATGTCCCCGTAGAAGACTTTGTCCTCTGCATTTGGCCCATCCTTCAGTACCATTAGGACATCCTGTCTAGAGCAGTGGGATCCATCTCCACATACTGTTGGGTGATGTTGCTGCTTCGTCAGGATTACCTTAGCTGCAGGATTTGACTGATGGTGCGTGTTTTGTGAAACCCACCCAGAGGCAGAGAGAAAATACAAACTCTGCATCTTCTTGAACCCAAAACCTTCTTACTGTGAGTCAAGAGTCCTAGTCAGCAACTGTGCCGAGGATAGATCTACGACAAATAAATGCATGTTGGATACGTTTAAAGAAGACCTATTGTGCTTGTGTCTGCTCTATGGCTATAATCTAGCAAGTGACAGGCTGACCCTAAACCAGAGAAGTTACGCAGTGCAGCTTTATAAAGACAAATTATAATTCAGAAACATGAGGAAAACTTACTGTAATGGTAAATGGATGCCATGTGCTGCAAATGGTTTTGGTTCTTTTGCCTGGCATATACTTATACTGCACAAGGACAACACAATATAATAGAGATTCTCCACTCTGGTTTGTTACATAATTCATGAGATATTGTGCAGCAGATCGAGCTCCCCCGCATTTCACTTTTGAGAATTGTATTTCCTCCCTGAAAGTCAGAGGAATGAGTAAATGAAAAATGTTCTGATTTCTAAGTTAATGTGAAACAATGAGCTGCCAAGGCCAAGTGAAGAATCCATCTAGGAAATGGCTCTCAGATTGGAGTGGTTTTGTGCTGATCACATAGAGAATAAAGGTGCACTGAAATGACAGTAAAAGCTGAACAAGTTAAAAGACCCTATAACTGACTTTTTTTTTTTTTTTTTTTACCAAATTTGTCTTGCCCCAGTACAGATATATCATATAAGCAGCTCTTGAGATCCAAATAAGTCAGCTGAGTTCTATTGGCATCTAATTATAAGGCATTTATTGTCCGGTTAGCATGCTAGTTGGTATTAGCATTGAACATTGAGGAAAATCACTTATAAACTCACTGTGGAGAACAATTATGATGCTTGTAATGCATAAGGTAAGTGAGGTGATAACTTTGAACCACTGCAAACAATGTTTAAAATTAAGTAAATCTGTTTTTCACATTTTTCAAGACAGGACAACTCAAGTACAGCGCCTTTAAGTTGAATGTATGCAAAGACAAAAGACATACACATTAAGAACGTGAATACTACTTATTAACCTTAAGTTCAATTCTTATTTCTTATTTCTTTCTTTCAATAGTTTTTTAAAACTCAAATTCTTACTGGGCTGGGAAAAAATTGTGCTAAAAATCAAACTATAATCCCATTCATGGAACAGCCCTATGGTCAAAGACACTTTCCTCATCCAGTCCTCCTGAGTGAGTGACAGGTGGATTAAACCAACATGCAAACTTTCAGAAGAAGCAGATGGTAATAACTTTTACATGAATTGTGCTAAAAATCAAAATTGTAACTGGCTTCAAGAAAATAGTGGTATCCATTTTTTGGCACTTCGCCCACTTCTATTTTTTACTGGGAGCAGGATCGTCTCTCCACAGATCTTCAAATGCAAAAGTGCTTTGACCTACCGTAAGACACAACTTTCAGAGACAGGTGGAGCAATGAGGAGGGGGACTTTGAGGAAGCCCTGTTTGATTCACATTTGCAACTGTTAAAGTGACAGTACGTAACCTTTTGAATTTACATTTCATTAACATCACCCATGTTTGTCCCCAGATACAAGGTGACTATGTTCAAATCAAATATAGCTTTTACAGTGCAGGCTGCATATTGTTCTTATAATTTTTAAATGTCCTTTTCACAAATAAGCCAAACACTTAATTGAAGATATGAACATTCACAAATGTCACGATGTGGCCACATTTATGCAGCACTTTTCTACCTTTAAAGCACTCGTAGGTTTTTACATGAAGAAACCACTCACCCACCCACTCATACGCCTGTGTACACAGACACTACAGGTGGGACGGGTTAAATGTCCTGCCAGAGCACACAAACACAGCATTCTTCTGAGGCAGCTGGGACTGAACAAGCACTCTAGCAACTTCAATATTGTCACCCAAAACTATATATGACATAAGGCTAGGTCAAATAGATCCAGAGGACACATTTGTGTGGCAGGACAACATACTACACTTTAACCTTCAGACAGTGCTGACAGTGCATGGTCTCCCCCATCTTTGTAGCACCAGTCGCTGACCCATTACTTGCAGTAAGATAAAAAACAAAACAAAAACAAAGAGAGAGACTAATATGTTACTGGATACTGTTATTCTATGTATTTTTCAAATATAGTTGAGCAAAATTTGTTTTGCCCCAGTATAGATGTATTGTAAAAGAAGTTATTGGGGTCAAAGTGACACTGCTGTGTGCAGCTGATGCTGATTAATGATTGGCTGCAGGTGCTGGGGTTTAGGTATTGAGGATTGACATCAGAGATGCATTTCAGGTGCAAAGTGGAATCAAACACTAAATCCACTTTCTCCCTACTAGTGCAGTCGGTAAATTTGCCTAAATCTAACTGTGTGCTACCGTCAGTGACCACTGCTGTTTCCAATAGTTGCAGCCAGGTGTTTCTGATTACAAACACCTGGCTGCAGGAGTGGAGTTTGAAGTGTGGATACCAGTTAGACCAATCACATTGTTTCTTATTCCTGCTGACCCCACCCCTCCTCCCTCTCATTCTTTTCTTTAGTCCTCCAGGAACTGCCCAGTTTAGCAGCTCTATTTAAAATGTGATTGTGGACGTTTATGTATTAGCACTGAAAACTGGTAACCCAAATGAGAGCCTCATGTGAGGATCATTCTGCTTTTTGTTTGGACAATTGGACAAAACACCAAATTGTAACATAAACAACTTGGCCAATCATGTCCTATGCCTGTGTAATTATGCATTACAATTGTCATATTTATAGTTATATTTATTTTAACATGTTTACCTCATATCTGGGGACACAGATAATGTTTATGGAATTTGAAATAAACATTTTACATACGGTTCCTTTAAGTAATGTGCTTCGAAATGAAACATGAACTTTCTACACCAAGCCGGGCAAAACGAATTCAATCATACTGTTTATAATTGATTAAGCGTCATTGCATTCGCACATTAAAACCCAAGTGTCAGCAAACACATCGCTGCTGCTAACATGCCTCAGGCTCAAGTGTGCCCTTCACTTACACTGGGAAAACACACACACACTGCTATAAGAAAGAAAGAAACAACTTTGGATCATTTTCCGAAAGACTTTCTATTCACTGCGCAAGACGAACTCCTGCTTCTGTCCAATAAAGGAATGTTATTAGCACAGTGAGTCCAGACTAATGAAGCCCCATGCAGACAGGCTAACACACCACCATAATGCACTGACAGCAGACAGACAGCAGATCTATATGAGGGAGGAGACGTGTCAGAAAGTGGATAAATACAAGGAAAACACTGGACAAGACAGAGGCCCAGAGACAACAGGGGCCAAACACAAGTGAAGAGAAAAGAGAGAGTCAATAATGAAAGAAATGGTGCAGAGCGCAGAGACAAAACCCACTGACAGAGGGAGCCAGCGGGAATAGCCCACATCATTAAGAGTTCCTCAACAATGGAACTTCTACAAGGTCAATGGGGCTGGATAATCTGCTAAATTCAAGTAATCAGCTTGAACTTAAAAGACCCTTTACCTGCTTTTTCCCATGTATTTGAGTAAAATTAGTTATTTTATAGACCCTTCCAGTGTTTGCAAACAGAACGCCTGCATGCCAAAGACTGGGATCATTCTCCAAGTTGGTTCCAATGCATTTTTAATTTGAGGGTTAGAGACATCACAAACTATGAAAATCCAGGGCTGTTTTGGGGACTGACAAACCACTCGACCACACGAGTAACACCAGATCCTCGTTGCAAAATATTACTATGTGTGTCACTATTTTGTGTAGACTAGGAACGTTTGTGGTTAGTGCCAAAGTTAGCATACATACTAATGACCATGTAGTAAACATTTCTTAAATCTAACCTTGTGCTGCACCAAATATATAATGGTCCACAACAGTTTGACACTTTAGTTTAGTTTCCTCTAGCCCCATTGTCCAGCATACATTAGTGGACTTTAGAAAGTGGAGCTGGAGGTTAAATATTCATTGTTACTCACTGCCAAACGTAACAAAGATGAAACCACCAACCATTTGTCTGTGCAGTTTACAGATATCAAAATTCCTGCTTTATTTTGCCATTAAGATGAGGGGGATTCATATCAGTACCAGGCTACATGCACAATAATTCTAAATACGTCACTCCTGCATAGGTCTATTGTTTGATAATCAGGAAGTGTGTGGTTAGCATATTAGTTGTTGCTGTTGTTAGCTTTACTTTGACTGCAAAAATACCTGTATTGTGAAAAGCACTAAACTACAGAGGCTGCAGTAGCACTGATTAATGATTATCTGCAGGTGCTGGGGTTTAAGTAGTGCCCATTCTGATCAGAGGCTTACTCCAAATTTGTCAAATCATAGCTCCTAGGCCCTAACTCCTTTTACTTTTGGAGGTATGGAACAGGGTTCACCATAAGAGTCTGAGGCAGACAGTAGAAGGAGCTTCAGCTACATTTGCAAAATCCGGCCATCCTAACTAGTGGCAGGAACAACGGAGAAGTCATGTGACCCCTCAGCTGTTTAATAAAAAACTACAACACCCACAAACTCCTTATTCTACATGGGTCTGATTTTAATGAAAATTTCAACATGGCAGTGAACTTAAATGACCCTAGTGTTTGCACATGAGAGATGCTGCTGTTGAATATAAAAGCTCTGGAATAAACCTCAGACTGTGCGATCTGTGACTCTGAAAAGTTTAAACATGAACCATGTCCAACATCCCAGTATAATAAGCCCGTGCCCAGAAGAGAATAAATATATTCTGCAGTCTCAACATCAGGTGCACAGACTCTGCTCTGTCCTAACAAATATTCCATCAAATCCTGTCCTTTTGTCCATCTGCTGTTGAGAATAGAGCAGAATTTATGCAAACTAGCCATGTGGCTTTAAGTTTCCTTTCTATAAACAACAACATTGTGCAGATTTTCCCTTAAGTCATTATGTAGTCTACAGATAAAGTGTGAAGTTGTACTGACCCTAAAAGTTTTTTTTAAAAGGAAGCATAGAGGCTCCTTTTCTTAACTCGTGGACTATTCAGACAGTTCTTATCATGGCAGACGGTGATGCACATCTGGCTTTGGCTTAAGAAGCTGGGAGCTTTGTGGCCAATTTTATGAATTTGGAACGAGCCAGGGCTTCTTTTTTTGGTTTAAACCAACTGGATTTCAGCATTGAAATTGGCATCTCAAATAACAGACTAATGTGAAGCTCATTCCGCTTTCTGATTGGATAATTGGCTGGAGAACCAAAACCCCAAATTATAACATAAAAAACTTGGCCATTGTGTCCAGTGTGAAATTGTAATGCTGATTTATTCTTATCAGTTAAAGCTATATTTAATTTGAACATGTTTACCTCATACCTTGGGACACAGGCAGGTCATGTTTATTGAATTTTGAATCACAATTGTACATACTGTCCCTGTAGATCCAGAAGACTGCCCTTCCATCTTTCATAATCACATGTGACTCTTCCAGACACCTCATCTTGTCCACATGTGTGAACAACGTTAGTCTGGTGTGTGGAACATGACAGTTTGACAGGTGGACCGGGCTCACTTGAGATCTATGAAAGAACCCACAGCCTGAGGGGGGACGCTGCACCTTGTCAGTCAACACAAAGCTATTTCAAAACCACCAATAGTATCAGTCAACTAATCAACTAGTCTAGTACTGAGGTCCAGAAAATCGACATAAAGTGGTAGTTCCCTTTCACTGTTGGTGAAAGACAAAATGAAGCTTATCTGGTGTCACTGCTAAATACATCTACTTTTTTGTATTTTTTAATCTCTTGCTGCTGTCTGTTCTGCTTGGTGTATCAAAGCCTCAGTGCTTGCTCAGTGGTTCTGTCTTGTGGTCCATCAGTTTTATTAAAAAGTAAAGCACATAATGTAGTAGGAAGTAGAAAGTGTCTGCAGTCCAGTCTTTTTCTTTAACAGAGGCACTGTACTTGACTTTTACTTTCTTAAAAAAATGTGAAAAATGTATTTGCAGAGGTCCAAAGTAATTCCTCAACTGTATTTTGGTGTGACGGTAAAGCTAACAACAACTAGCATGCTAACACACGCTTCCTGATTATCGGACAATAAAAATGCTTTCCGATTAGGTGTAGACAGCACACTGCATATATATATTATATCTGTACTGGGGCAAGTCAAATGCTGCTCAAATACATAGAAAAAATTGGATACCGGCCGTTTAAAGTTCATAAAATCAACATACAAACTCTTTTAAGAAGGTTTAGCATGTTTATGGTTACAGTTTCATTTCCTGGATCTTTTAGGACGATACTGTGAAGAGTTCGCCTTCTCTCCTTATGTCTAAAACAGGAAATTGGACTAATCTTCCTGACCAAGATCTTGTCTCTGCGCTCTGAACAATGCATTGTGGTCACCTACTTCTCCTGCCCTCCTCTGCGCCCGCAACACTGATAAATTGGTCAAATTCAGCAGCTTTTCCTATGGGGATAATAAAGTCTACCTCACCTCACCTTCACTTAGCTCTAATATAATTTTAAAAGGTCAAATTGCTCTCAAATTGCCGTTGTTGGCAGGATTCTAGCTCTGTCTCAAATAAGAGTGCTGTGAACAGGAGGCAATTCAGCTTATGTCACCACTTAAGGGAAGCTTGATTGCCTTTAAAACAATATACACTTAAGAAACAGCTATTTCCCTCCAGAGTAAAAATGGCAGGGGGTGGTGCCGTTCTATATATTAAATGCATTTCCCCAGACTCCTGCTTTAGAAGCAATTATGTTATACCCCATAATCGTATGCTGTTTGCATTTACTACGTTGATGCTTTGCAGTGTAATACTTGATATAATTAAACGTGCTGTACTTGTCTTAACAATTTTGCATAATATCCTCTTTTTTTTATTATTATTTTTTAGCTTTCTACCATGTTATAATATTGTTCCCTCATCAAAAACATGCCTGAAGAGGTTTTAGATGTCATTCATGCACGTTTCAGTAATTTTAATGATCTCCCTGTGCACTATTAGAACCCTCCTTACTTATTTTGACCTCAAGAGCTGCTTATACAATGCGGCAAGACAAAATTTGCTTGAATGGGGGAAAAAAAAAATCAGGTACAGGACTTTTTATGTATCCGATGTGGGCAAGTGAGCAGAGAGTCTCAGCAGTGTGGACAGAATCAAAACAGCTAAAAGAGACATTTCATTTTCAAATTAGAGCCACGCTGTGCACAAGAACGATGAAAAGCTTCTCTAAAGATCACTGCTTTGGACAAATCCTTCATTTGATTTGTTTTAAATCCTGTTTAAAGAGCCGCAGATAAACAGAATATACTTTTGTCAATGAAAAATGTCTGATCCTCTGCACTGCCTCACAGAGCTGCTCAATATGACTGTCATTAGACTGGAAATAGAAAGTGTTTTATCCCACTCTGCACTGGGGATGGGAGAACAGAAAATTGGTTGGATGTATGTTCAGGTAGTTAATGTGCGCAGATGCACACATTCATCATACTGTAGGTTCCTCATCAAAAATATTCCTGGTTTTAGAGTGTCCTTTTCATTCATGTGATTCTCTGAGCACTACATTCACATTTTCAGTTTTGTTGCATCACAGAAAAAACTTCAGACTTCTCCTGTGCAGTTTTTAAGCCCATAAACCATCACTGGACTCATTCTGTGGTCAAACTGTGTTCACAACAAACGCATGGCTCTATTAGCATAACATTCACGGGGATAAGAACTTAAGGAAGAGAGTCACCAGGAAGCAGGGCACAACAAACTCTTCTGACAGCTGAGTAGAGCAGGTTGGAGAGAGACATGTTCTTCTGATTTTACTTTCTGTATCGTATATGTTTTACATGTTGCTCTTGGACTTTATGCAGTGAATGGTGTTGAAGAGTGGGGAAAATGAGTTTGTGTGTTGCTGATGTAATGAGACTCTCGCAGTAATAACCACTCCCCTCACCTCTGACTTTTTTTGAACACAAATGCCTCCAAAAACGCTAGGGACCGGAGAAAAGACTGATGGCAATGGCGCTGTAAGTGCTACCAAAGCAGTTTTGCTAGCTGCAGTAACTGAACACAAGATGGCACTTTTTCTTAAATTTATGTTCAATGAAATAACCTTATTTTTGGAGATTAATATGACCCTGGATGTATCTGTTTCAATTGTTTGGAAAGCATTAAAGGCGTGAGAGGGCTGATAATATTGTATGGTGCCAATAGATGGAAGTCTTCTTCAGAAAGACAAATACAACTAGATGAATACATATTGATTTTATAAATGCTCTGGCCCCATCACCAAACTTGAATAAAAAGCACCTTAAACTTAATACAGAATACGATCTATGTTATTCTCATCAAAAAGTGCAGTGTATAAATATGGAGATAAGGCTGAAGAGATTTCGTTCAGACGCTGAGGGGTGTGAGGACTAATCTGCTCATTAATGGTGAGTAGTGTGTTCATAAAGTGGGACAGTTGTCACAGATCAACAGAAAATAAATGACACCTTTATAGAAATGTATGCTAAATTGCATACTGCGTGTAACCAAGTCCAAATTTAATTGGAGAATTTTTACAGAGGTTGGATATGCCAACTCTTTCTTTAGAATAAATCTCATCTTTTGATTAACTGATTACGCATCGGTTCATAATCATTGAAAAATAAGAAACTCCTAGATCCAGATGGTTTTACTAATTAATTTTATCAGACTTTTTGCAAACAGTTGTCGCTGATTTTAACAAGAGTGTATGCTGACTCTTTTGTATCAGGTCAGCTTCCTCTTACTCTTAACCAGGCATGTATTACACTTTAGTTGAAGAAAAACTAGGACTCATTAGATTATGGGCTAAATCCTTTGCTAAATGCCAATTATAAAATTCTAACAAAAATTCTCTCTCTTCATCTTGTGTAAGTTTTATCCAGTATTATCTCCTCAGATCAAACAGGATGTTTAAACAAAGGCCATTGTTTTTCAGTGTTCAACACTTGTTAAAATGTTCTCTCTGTCTCAATCTGCCTTAGAATGCCTCTTCTCTATGGATGAAGAGATGGCATTGGATAGAGTTAAGTGGGCTGTTGTACTCGTGTCCCTCGTGTCATCAAACCCTTTGAATTTATACCGTGGGACTAAACAAGGATGCCCCATTAGCCCACTGTTGTTTGTTATAGTTATAGAACCTCTTGCTGCAGCTACAATGATTAACAATTTGGTCACTGAGACTCCCAGGAGGAATGTGGAACATAAGTCATCCCTATGTAGACGACCTTCTTCTTTACATGTCAAATGCTTAGGCTACAGTTCTCCATATTATTGAAATTTTGCATCAGTTTGGGGAGGTCTCTGGTTGTAAGTTAAAAGTGAATTAATGCCTCTTAATTTGACTCTTACCATGTTAAAACATGTCCGGATCTCTTTTACAGTAGCTGAAGACAGCTTTACTTATCTTAGTATTAAGGTGACTAAGATCTTTTCAGACCTTTTTGAAAATCATTTTGCAAGAGTTTTGGCTCAAACCAAAGAGGACCTTTTGACCTGGTCCTCTATTCCAATTTCACTTATTGGCAGGGTTAATTGGCATAACTGTCCTTTCAAGTTATTTATACCTTTTCAATGTTTGTCTTTATTCATTTCTGGTAGTTACTCTAAGAAGCTTGATGCAACCATATCTTGATTTATTTAGAATGGTAATTACCCATGTTTGCATAGGGACTTTTTGCAGAAGCCAAAACAAGAGGGGGGCTTGGTTTTTGGAGTGTATTATTGGGTTGCACTATACTTTTGGGTGCACTATAATTATTTTGAATTATTTTGTGTCTGAAATTTCTTCTCCCAGCAAAACAGCAATTTCTTTAGGTATACACTATGTGAAGGAGGCTATAGCACACTTGCAAAAGCGTCCAAAGTGTTGGATGACATATTTATTTGTGATTTAAACAGGAAGGGCACAATTTCTTTTGTAATTAAAAAAAAAAAAAAAAAAAAAAAAAAGGTGCATTGTCTTCTTCTGACTCTAAAATGCAACATCTGGGGGGTAGGTACCTCCAGATGCTTATTGATACCCTCTTGTGGCTGACATTTTTAAACAGATTAATCTCCTCTATGTCTGCACATCACTCTTTGATCCATTTTGAGGTTTTTCATCAAGTACATATGTGTAAATATTAAATGATGAAATGTTTCTACAGACTCATCCTGTATGTGACAGATGCAAGAGCAGTGAGGTTACACTGCTTCATATTTATATATTTGAGGCATTATCCATCTGTATGTCCATCTGTGTTGCCATGTTTGCTTTGGTTTGTTTGGGCTCTTCACTTTGGGCTCCTCCCAAATGCACTGTGATTGGTCTGAACATCTGGTGGCCTGGGCCCAATCACAACAGCGGGAGACTGGCCAGATGGATATTGCAAGAATTCATGGTTTGAATAGTTGTAGTACTGAATGTTCTCTTTTGATTGATTTATTCACAACATTATAAAAGCAAAAGTATCTGCCCATCACGCTAAATTACATGTGAAGCTGTCCCATGTGCTAAGTCCTATCTCCCTTTTTCCCCAGAAGTATAAAAATTCTCATTTTAAAACCGGCCCTCTGATGAGCGTCTCACTGCAGAGGAGGCTTTCTAATACTGCTCATGAGAACTGATGGACATGAGTAGAACAAGCGACACAGGAGGAGGGAGGGGAGAGGGTCAGGGAATTACACGGGCCCAAACTAATATTCAGCATCTAACAATTCAATTTGACCCATCCATCACAGATACTGGGGACAACTTGTCAGGAGAAGCCAGTGACTGTTATTCAACACATGCAACAAGAATGGAATACCACTTTAAAGGAGCTGTATATAGCTTGTGCTCTTACAGTTTTAAAAAAGTGCTACAAACACAAGTGAACATGGGTTGCCAGTGCTTTTACCTGCAGGTAGAGAACACATATAAGTTTATCTCATTATCAGTATATGGATAGGTGCTGCCTCCTGTAAAAGCTTAGAACCTTCAGAATTGAGAGAGTCATGTGAGGCTTATTCTGCTTTCTGATTGAACAACTGCAGAACAAAACCACCAAATTATAACATTAATAACTTGGCTATCGTGTCCAATGTTTTTGTCATTAAGGATAAAGCAGCATTGGAATTGTTACCAGTAAAAGCTAACTTGAATGTGTTTTCTCCATATCTGGGGAAAACAAGGCCATCTTTATGGAATTTAAAATAAAAAAACAAAACAAAAAAACAACAACTTAAAATGTTCCATCTCCCAGACAAATACATGCTTTCCTCAAATGCAAAAAGCCTGGTGTGAGTTTGCCCCATTAGAGGAACAGCTCAGACTCTAAAGATGTGGTTCTGCATAAAGAATCCTTCACGCTCCCACATCAACATGAAACATACATGTGTGTGTGGCCCACTTTAGGCTGCGACAGCTGCTGCCACACAGCAAGCATCCAGCTAATATGGAGCTCGAGCTAGTGTAACCGCTCCACCCTTTTTGATACAGCTCCGCGTTTGATATGACTCTGTTCTGGGTGTTACTGTCCAGATGACGGAGGCTCAGTCCAAGGTCAGAAGGTTTACTGTTTCAAAAATACGAAAAACTGCTGTGAGTATGAAGGGTCCAACATGTATCCTCTCAGAGAAGGTTCCACAGCTTTCTTACATTATAAAAATAAATTAAAATAAATAATAGTTTAAATTAACCATTCCACAATATGAAAATATCCTAGAAAGGCACAGAAAAGTTCCAACCACTCAGGTTCTATGAAAATAAATGAAACAATTTGGTTTTTGTGGCAATTGGCTCCTAGCTACTGCCTAATATTTCAAATCAAATACTTTTCCACAGCTTTTGTATAGCAACATCTAGAACTACATCTAAAAAACGTTTAGTAGTTACTATACAATGGGTAAGCAGCTTAATGTGTACAACAATAAAGAAAGGGTGTCATATTATTCGGACCGCCCAATTAAAATGAAAGAACATTCAAAACAATGTGCCATATTTAAAAAAAAAAAAAAACAGAAAACAAAAAGATAAATACATCTCATTTATAAGTTGTCTAATTAAAAGAAACAACAACAACAAAGGATGATAAAGATACAAAACATGATGAGATGTAGAAAATGCTTAAACTAAGGATGCATTTTTTTGTTGTTTATTGTTATATTTTTACCAGTCGAAACAGTGACATTAAAGCTGATCTAATTCAAAATAGACTGAATTATGTTGTAGCTGCAGCCTGATACACTTTCTGATACTGTTAAAGAACACATATTGGCCCTCATTTCTGAAACTTCTGATATCTGTGTGTATATGTGGTGTACGACGAAAATGAGGTGCTCTCTGAGATTTATCAAAACTGACGTAAGCACATGGTGAGCACACATCGCACAGCAGGTCTGAGATGACACACTACAGACACCAATTTCAAACAAACTCCAAAATGCACATGAAAACAACATATAACTGCATGTAACATATTTCCCCTTAATATGTTTGTTTTTAGGAACAGTTAAGGCAAAAATACAGTTTAATTATTATAGTTTGGCAATGCGCATTAAGAGTGTTGAGGCTATTGTTGAGGCTACACTTTTACAAGACATCTCAAGTTATCATTATGAGCTATGGATTTAAGCATAAAACAGAAGCATGCATAGCTCTGGATACAGCTTTCTGCACATCAGCCATCACTTCAGGTAGCAGCAGCATCAGTCAACAGCGGTAAAGACATGGAAGCACTCACGGTAGGGTGCTCTCTCTCCAGTCTGAACAGACCGTAGTGCAGAAGTGAGATCTTGTTTTGATGGTGGCCTCCTCCCCCTCTGGTTCTGTGCAGTGAAAGCCAGAGCAGTGCATAGTGGACTGGGTCCAGGCAGGTTGACTGTCCTGTCCTCTGTGCCTGGAGGGCTTGGATGGTTCAGAGGTGGAGCATAGATCCATATTGAAGCGTGGGTCCTGTCTGGCCCATTATATCTTGTTCTGAGCGGTCTACCCTCTGCGGACTTGGTTCTTTGCTGGGGAAGGCCAAGGCATCTATAGCACCACTCCCCACTCCAAATGCAGCTTTTTTTCATGTACCCTCATGCTGTAAATTCCAGAGATTGGGTCACTTCAAACATGAACACAAATAGCCTGAAGAATTTGTACAAATACAGCAGGTACAGTGTCAATACGCCATAAAAAGTATTTAAAGTGCTAAGTGTCAATAAGATGCTTCACTGCTGTCGGAAAATGTAGTTCCCAATCTCTATGTTGCTTCCCAGAGGTCAAAAGTTCAAACTGGGCTCTAAGAAATGGTCTTGGGAGTTCACTATGGCACTAGCCTTTCTTTGCACCTGCCTCCGGTACAGATCTGCTGACTGAGCCTGCGCTGCCCCTGAGATCTTACTGGCCACTTTGATCAAGTCTTTTTGTCAGGGAGAGGCTTCCAAACCATGCAGCTATGCAAAATTATTAAAGTTGATTCAATAAAAGCACGATAAAACAAGGTCATAATTTTAGAAGAAAGCCTGGAGCCTTGCGGAAGTCTAAAACCATATCCTTGGTTTTTACAACATTCAAGTGTAAAAAAAAGGCATCACACCACTCCACAAAGTTATTGAGGACTGGCCCACGGTCCTGCTCAAACCCAGACAGCTGTCTTCATTCGAGATGTGACACTGATCTATGAACAAAATGTTCAGTGGAGACAGGCAGCAGCTCTGAGGAGAACAGACGTAAAAGGAGCTTTAGACACAGTGCCATTGGACCTAATACACTGGGATCTAACTGTTAGGAAGTCTTAACCCACCCGACCAAATTCAAGTCAAGGTTAAAATCAGAAGCCAATATCACTGCTAGTAATAATTGCTGGATTGTGCTGAAAACAGAAGAAAAATCACACAAATAAAATGTGTCTTAGCTTTATCCAGGTGACAACAAAAAAAGCAGTAGTATAGTGTAAGTGCAGTAGTGTAATCACAGCATCCTCTACTCCCCTGCCTGACCTGTATGCAAACTGCAGTGGGTCTAACCTGTCCCTCACCTGCAGCAGGTGGGGGACAAGGCGACAGGCACAATGATAGAATGTTTCCAAATTCTGGGAACTCTCTGCTGTGACAAGGACAGATTTAAAATTTACTGAAAAATGTCACACAATTGATCAGCACATGTTCTAAGTATTTGCACACTGATATTGTTAGGCCACAACATCAACAGTCATGGATGGATGTGTTGCAACCCTTACCTCATCCATTTTCTCATCAAAATCTGAGCTGTTGAATGTGGTGTAAAACATAAAGTTCATTAGCCAAGTTTCTATCAGAATCTAAGCAGTTCACAGTAATTTTATTTACTCTGTCAATGTCCCCAATCATTGTTTTCATTCCTTTCCAGGTTCTTTTTAAGTTGTAATTTCTGAGCTTGGCCTCAGTTTTGTCCTTGTACCTTAATTTGTTCCTTTTAATTTCAGACGTGATCTCCTTTCTCACAACCGTCTCTGCCTTTTATGTCCCTAGAGACATATTTCCTTTAGCTTTTATAATTGCTAACAACATCTGTAAATGCATCAATATCTAAACAGGAATCCTGATACTGTCCAGTTTGTGCACTCAAAGCAGTCTTGTAGCACTAGAACTTCATTTGTTTTTTCAGAGGCATTTCCCTCCTCAGCACTGAGGTGTTGACAGACAAAAGGTGGATGTGTCATGGTCAGACACACGAGCACAGGTCCTGCCTTAGACCCTTGATTGAACCATAACATAGGTCCAAAGTTTATGGTGTGTAGGGCAGGTATCATACTGATAAAAACTGTTCAGTGTTTTCTTTACGTTAGTGGTTAAAAGGCAGAAATGGACTGTAAATTGTTCACAGTTTTAAAAAACAATGTCCATGGTGGATTTGGTGTCAGCTTTAGGATGCATGTAAACCACTGTTACAAATAAGTGGGTAAACACTCTGGATGGAGTGACACAGACAACAGTTTGATATAATAATAATAATAATAATAATAATAATAATAATAATAATGGCTTACACTTGTAATGCGCTTTTTCAAAGCCTCTCAAAGCGCTACACTGTAGTCATTATTCATTCATTTCCACACTTGGTGATGGTAAGCTACTATTGTAGCCACAATAGTAGCTGTCACCCCAGCGACACACAGCCGTTCATGTACTGTAATGTTACTGCACCATCTGTGATTTATATACAGATGGACCCCCTATGCCCTCCAGTGTTGTGCGTGTCACCTCACTGTCTCAATCCAGGTATAAAGGTGCTCCGCTGATCTCCAATGCCGAGTCCGGATCCATCTCTGTGAGCCAAGTTTGAGTAAAAGCCATAATAATAATCCCTCAGATGCAAAACATTTTGTTGTAGTTTGCCAATTAGTGATGGGACTTTCGGCTCTTCTGGGATACAAATCTTTTGCATCCATTAATTTTAAAGAGCCGTTCAATCTGTTTAAATGGTTCAAACTGAGAGTGGATGTGTGTTTACCCTTTGGAATTATGAACAGTCTAAATCAGGGGTGCCCAAACTCTTTTCACCGAGGGGCATATCCTGAAAAATATTCTACACGGAGGGCCACAGACCAGTGGTGAATACAGTGGATAATTCAGATGGGTGCATTTAACGTACCTTAAATAAGGCTTGAAATATTAATATTAGGTCTGTATGACAATGCAATGTGATGCTATTTAGGTTATATTGGTAGGATTACTCAAATTGGCAGTAAAAAGTACTGACTATGATCAATTTGGCCAGTTCAACTGAAGGCCTGAGGGCAAAATTGGTCTGAGGGCTGCATTTGGTCCTTGGGCCATAGTTTGGACACCCCTGATCTAAATAAAATGTTGAACTACAATAATAATAAATAAAGAGTAAGTTATGATGTAATGTTTGTTTGTTTCAGTGTTAATAAACAGGATAAACATGCATAAACATTTTAAAGAAAACGATTTGGTTCTTTTAAAAAATGAGATCCGGTTTGACCCATTCACATTAAGGAACAGTTCAAAAGAGCTGATTTGTTCATCACTATCATCAATCTTGTTAATAAGAGACGCTAGCCAGGATGATAAAAGGCAAGAGGGTGTGGTTCTTGCATTGTAGCTTCCTGGTTTAAGTCATAACTATGGGTTGCACATACTTACGAGTAAAAAAGCACTAAACAACATACAAACACAGAGACACAAGCTGCTGCATTTTTAAACAGTGCCACTCCCAAACATGCATGAATCACACTAATTACAACTTTGAGAGGGTAAATGAGAAGGAAACAACTAAAACATGGTTAAAACCTTTGAAAAGTCATTTTTGCATACATGTCCTGCACATGCGACTTTACTCCTGAAAATAAACGTAGATACAGTTTATCAGATGCTACTCCATTTCAATTACGTCTTTATAAATCCCTTGACCTCCTGAAGTGCTGCATGGTCTCTGCGTGGCAAATACAGGATTATAAAGTACATAATGAGAGCAAAGATAAGGCCCAGCACTGGGTAAGAAATTAATTATGATAAAACAGAATTTAACACCAGGTCAAGAAGTGTTAGACGAGGATCAGAGAAACATGGGATCTAAAGCTAATTTCCTTTTATGAGCTTATTTTTAAGTACACACAGATTCGGATCTTCAGTGACTGATAAGAAATACTCATAGTTTTGTATGATCTAAAATTAAAATATTTAAGGTCCTGTACTCAATTTTTCCCCCATATATTTCAGCTAAATGTGCCTTGCCCCATTACAGATATATTATATAAAAGTTCTTGTCAGCTGTTTGTTTTCTGCATCAAATTATGACGTGTTTTATTGTTAGCATTCCAGTGATGACAAAACTCTGCTCTGGACTCTGAAAGTTGTGAAAAGTGATTAGAAACTTGGAATGCATAAGGTAAGTGAGGACTAAATCTGAACCAGAGCAAACCTTTTACAATTAAATAGTTCTGTTTTTCACTTTTTCACTTTTTTATTTTGACATATTTCTCAGTTGTTTTATTTGCAGGTTTCAATAGTTTGATTTCAGCACCATGGCCAGCTCCACAATGACACGTTCCATTTACAGCAGGTTTATACCAAATGCAGGTCAGGTGCGGCAAGAATTTCAAAGTCATTAAAGACGGGATATAATTGAAGAGGTTTTAGATGTCATCTATGCATGTTTTAGTATTTTAGCAGTCTCTTCTTGGCCCATATTTGAACCCTCCTTACGGTTAGCTGTACGATTCTGTTCATTATCTCGTCACACAAGCC
This sequence comes from Periophthalmus magnuspinnatus, assembly GCF_009829125.3. Classification (NCBI taxonomy): domain Eukaryota; kingdom Metazoa; phylum Chordata; class Actinopteri; order Gobiiformes; family Gobiidae; genus Periophthalmus; species Periophthalmus magnuspinnatus. The sequence continues at coordinate 14,469,965 of NC_047139.1, forward strand.
CACATCACATGCTCCCACACAACAATTCAAAAGCATGATACAAAACTTTACACAATTACTTGACAAATCTGATGTGATGTGCAAAGCTTTTCATGCATTCAATTTATTTATATCGCACATGTAAAAACAACTGGCCAAAGTGCTTCACATAAAAGTCAACAAAAAAATATACAAACAGATAATATGCTGCATAGGAAATCAATAAAACACCAAGATATCCTGTCAAACTAATATTAAATCCAAGAGAGAAGGGTGGGTTTTCAGTCTTGTCTTATCCTGCTGTTCCATAGTCTGAGCGCTGCCACAGAAAAGACTCTGTCATCTCTGGTCTTGAGCCTGGGTTTGAGCACAGCCAGCAGGAGTTGGTCAGCTGACCTCAGGGCTCTGGGTGGAGTAAAGGGCTACAGTAACTTGTTCAAATAAAGAGGACCCATGTAGAGTGCAGACACTGAAACACAATCAATAACATTTTGAATTGCGCCCAATATGAAATAGGGAGCAAGTGCAGCTTGCACAGCACAGGCATGATGTGCTCTCATCTTTTAGTTTTTGGCAGCAGACAAACTGCAGCGTTCTGGACTTTCTGTAAGCACTGGAAGTAGCCCTGGCCCAGCCCCACATAGAAAGAATTACAATAATCCAGCCATGACAAATGCGTGGACTGTTTTTTCAAAATTTTAGCTCTTTACTTTAGCAAAGAGCCTCAAGTGAAAGACGCTGGACTGGAGCTAATGTGCTTGTCCAGTTTAAACATAGAGTCCATAATCACCCCAACATGGGGCTGACAGTAAGAAGACATAGAGCCCATCACACTGTCATGCTCAAGCAGTGGGTTAGTTTGGCCAAACACCACAACCTGTGTTTTATTTTGATTTAAGTTCAGGAAGTTTGTGCTTGGCCAAGTCTGCACATCCCTGAGACAGTCCTGCAGAACTTTGATTGTGGTCATTGGAGGTCACTGGCAGATATATTTAAATGTCATCAGCAAAACAATGAAATGCACATTGTGCTTTCTAAAACCATCACCCTGGGGAAGCATCTACATAGTGAAGAGGGCTGACACTAACCCGGGGCACACCGTCCTCTAAGGAAGACACAGGAGGAGGAGGAGTACTGTCCTAAGTTCACAGAAAAACTCCTCTGCCAGATAGGATCAAAAAGAACAGAGTGCTGTCCCCTTAATACCCACATGTGTCTCCAGGCAGGACAGAAGAAGGGAGCTGATAAGTTTAAAAGCAAAAGAACTGCAGATTTCCTAGAGTCAACAGTTAAAAGCAGGTCATTAAAAACTTTTAAAAGAGCTGTTTCAATACTGTGCTGCGCTTTAAAACAAAATTGGAATTCCCCCCCCAATTTTGTTAAGATTAAGTTGATCATAGGCAACATTCTCTAAAACTATTTAAAAACATTTTTTTAAATATTTGGGTCAAAGGCTTTTTGATGAGTGGCTGGATCACAGTATGTTTTCAAGTTTCAAGTTGGAAAACTTCACAACATTGGTAATTTAAGGTCCAATAGAATTGAACAGATGACTTACAATAATTTCTAGTGGACAGAAGGAATGCTTTAGCTGTTGAACTTTATATATATATATATATATATATATATATATATATATATATATATATATATATATATATATATATATATATATATATATATATATATATATATATATATATATATATATAAATTATTTATTTATATATATTTTACACTGGAAAATGAATTACAGACTGACAGGGCAGTGGCAGTGTAAGAGCAGAGACTATTCCTAAAGAAGTTGTCAGAGTGTAGAAGAGGACACAACAACATTTGCCTTGACTATGGGGCAGGTAATACTTCATAGTCAAGTCAAGGCAAGTTTATTTGTATAACACAATCTGTACATATAGTAATTCTAAGTGTTTTAGAGAATAAGAAAGACATTCAAATCACAATACAACAAGTCAAAACATAAATAATCACAAATAATCATCATAAAATTTACATTAAAAGAAAAGAGTGCAGAATAAAAACCTTTCAGTCACAGAAGTAAAATACCCCCTCTTTAAAATCAATGCGTGCTGTTACACTGAGCTCTATTTTTTCCTGACACTGCAGGAGTCTGGGGCAGGTAATACGATCAGTTCTTCTGTGTTTCTCACATGAACCCATCAAAAAACTGCTGTGTGAGCTCATCTGCTACATTTCAGTGAGGCAATAGCATTTGGGGTGAATTCTAATGCTGATTTGCCGTTAATCACAAAAACATTTGACATGATGGCCAATTGTTTATGATAATTTGGTGTTTTGGTTCTCAAGACAATTATCCAATCAGAAAGCAGAATGGGTCTCTCATTAGCGTTGCCAGTTTCAATACTGAAATCCAAGATGCCTCTCTCTGATCTGAATCCTAATTACCCAAACACTGGCAGCGACAACCAATCATTAATCAGTGCTAGTGGACTCTTAGTAATAATGCTGCACTAAATATTAATTACGTTTTAGGTGAGCTTTTGTTTATTACAGGACAATATTAAGTCAGTTGGCAGAAACCAATACTGAAAAAGAGTCCAACTGGCAACCTAACCCAAGTTCAGATGTATTTTGGTTGCTTCATGCATGTTTCATTAATCTGTTAATCCAAAATCATCTTCTTTGAGCACTCAAAAATTCTCAGTTCACACTTTGCCCATTTATTTGCTTCACAGCTTTCTGATTGTTCATTTCCGTTGCTGACAGCAGAGGGAGCTCCAAGGACTCTATGCCTCATTGGAAACAACGATGTAGTTTATAAAGTGCGGATTCCAAATGCCGTTATGCAATTATTTTAAGTTAGAAAATGTGAAATATTTACTCCAAGGTGACCAAAAACATGTTTAAAAGAGAATTAAACCCACAAGAATGCATAATATGTGCTTTTTTAAATTTAATCAGCAGTGACCTGTCTTCACTATTTACAAATCCAAAGTGTAAATTGTGCTTTGAAAGATTCTCTCCGCTCCTCTTTTATAAAACCTTACCAGTCTTGACCTGACCTGTGCTAGAAGGTCTATTGGAAACGAAGCAATTGCAGCTACAGAATGGTGCCTAATAGTTGTATGTGACTGGAGACACATTGGTCCATTAAAAGTCAAACAGCAGGGCGGCGCTCTGACCCGGCCGCCTCTCTCTGTGGAGCAGCAACAGCTTCTCCCAAACCAATTTCCCAAAGTCAACACAAACACACATAGCATTGTGTGCTTTATATTTGTGCTGAGGACTCCCAAAGAAATGTCCCTGCTACAGCCTGATGCAGAGCGCAGCACGGATACTACGCTTTTCACCTGTGTCCACTCAGAGCCACATGAAGGTTTAATCACAGAAGGAATGTATTTAGTTCATGCTAACACAATGGTTGAGGATTAAAGCACCTTTTGGAACAAAAGCTCTGTGAAAATGCCCTGTACTTGTTGCCTGGCAAGCTATCTGCATTATTTACACAGGGACATCAGTCTGGGCCTCACTCCTGGTGTCATGTCTTGAGCCCGAACTTACATGTTCATGCAGTCAGATTCATTTAGATTTCTCTCACCTCAAATTAAGAGTTTAGTGCTTCGCTCATTGATTCTGCAGTCCATCCATCCAATGTTTTTCAGTCCTATGTAGTGTTATCACAATACTGATATCTCAAACTCAATTTTGATTCTAAAGAATAGACTCAATACCAATTTCAATACTATAATAATACAAAATGCTCTTTATTTAGACAATAGAATGGGATTTTCAACATTAAATCACAGTGCTTTCTTTTATATTACCATGTGGTCTTATATTTGTGTAATATCTCAATCATCCAGGTAGGTTCCATAGTGGTCCATGGAAGTATACTAGTCTGTGTGGTCTTATACTTCTGCCCTGTGAATGTAACTTTTTTAGTATTGATACTTGCTCAAATAAGTATCTAGTTTTGATACTAGTTTTAGGTCTATCAGATACTTTGACAAACCTAGTCCACAGTGATTTATTTATTTATTTTTGTTTTATTATTTGATTTTAAGCAGCCATATTTGTTACAGACGGACAATGCGTGTCCCCAATTAGCTAATCCAACTCTCAATCATGCCCATAAGACAACAGGAAGATTCATCAGTGACCATACTCACATCTTTGTAAAGTATTGAAGAAATGTGTATTCTGGATCTCAGGCATCCTGGCTTGTTTTTTTCCCATCTAGACAACAATTACATCTTTGGGGTTGAATATTGACACCACTTTCTGAAGCTATAGTGAAAAAATAGTTTAACTTTAGTTTATTTGCAGTGACATAGAAGTCCGTCTTTGCAAGTTGTTAAATGTGATGAGTTGGTTTTTAGTGGAAAATTAAAGTAGGACTAAAAATACACAGTGTCTGTGGGCTAAAGACCAGAGTGAGGGGGGAGGAAGAGGAAGGGCGGGTCCAGACGTATAACGAACAGTGTGATTGGTATCCACACTTCAAACTCTGTCCATGCAGCTAAGGTGTTTCTAATCAAAGCAGTCAGGGTTGTAATCAGGGCAGTCTTGTGTGATGTCACCTAGTACTTAAAATTGCAGTAGCCACGGTAGTCAGGACACACACGTTTTTATACATTTTTGACCACAAAGCTGAAACCTAGTTTGCATAAAAAGCACTAGGCAGCACCAGGCAATACTGTCAAAACACCATATACACAGTGTAGTAGCAAAAAAAAAGAAAAAAATAAGAAAATGTGTTTATCACTTTAAGTAGTACCCTTGCTGTAGTAGTAGTAAGAAGTATTACTACCATTACTAAAATTACTACTATGTATTATGCATTGGATCTCCATAAAAACAAGCTGGATATGTCAGAAAAACTACAATGTGCACCTTTAAAATGACTTAATGTTGCACTAAATATTGCACTACAATAGTATAATGATTAATTCATGGGCATTAAAACATTGGGGATTAGAAATAGCAAAACTACTTCTGTTAGGTCTTGCTGTGTGTGTGCTTGGAGAATAAGACACTAATCTTTCAAACTACTTCATGCCAAGCACCATTACCAGTTAAATAAAAGCTACATAAATAAATACAAAATTCCCATTTACATAAAGCCAATTATTGCATGGTGTTTAGAATGAATGCTCCAAACTGCAGTCTTCCATCTTCCCTTTAGAGACCTCACATACATAGTTAATGATAAGGTCCATTTAACAGGGGCTCTGGGAGGTTTCCATAAAATCAGCCTTTATGAAGCCGATTAGCCTCCATTTTGTGTCCTACGTGTGCACAAAAGCATTCCAAATAGGGAAACTGCACTGAAATAACACACAGCGACTTGGGAGCCTATTCACATAATGCTATTTTAAAATGCATTGAAAACACACTAGGTTCTAGAAAACGGGACACACTATGCAAATCAGACATACAAAGTGTTAGAAGATAGCCTAGTGCTGTGTCCCCATGAAAAAAAAAAAAAAAAAAAGAATAAAATGAGCCAGTTTAAAAGGCAGCACTTGCTTCATAGAACACTGTGTAATAGCACTTGTGTTGGGGGCTTCAAATGTGGTTGTATTTTCACAATTCAAATGGTTCAAATGATAGCCTTCAACAGTGAGAGATTGAAATATGGAAATGAAGTTAATGTAATAGGGTTCGGTAACTAGTTGAGTTAATGGCATGCTCTGTGAAGTACTATCAAAGTCTCAATTATGTGACTACAAGTAAGAAAAATAGAAAGTAAAGTCACTGTTTGATTTCTTATGAATGAAGTGTGACTGTCTTGGTTAAATAATTATACAAGAGAGTTTAATAGTTTTTAACAAAGGGGATGGTTCAACAAGCCAATGGAGGTTGTAAAGGATGGGGGTGATGTGTTGAGTGTTGGGTGCCCTCATGGATCATGCAGCAGAGTTCAAAACTGATTGAAGCCTTTGTAGATTCCTGCCAGAGATCCCGATGAGGAGTGCATTATAGTAGCCAAGCCTGGAGGAGACAAACGCATGGACCAACTTCTCAGCGTCAGGCAGAGAGGGACGGGTAGAGTTTAGAGATGTTCTGGAGATGAAAGAATACTGTCTTGCAGATTTGTTGGATGTGAATGTCAAGTGAGACGTTGGAGTCCAAACATTGGAACTTTGAGGCCTGCAAAAGAAAAGACTTTAAAAGGGAAGGATTTGAGTTGGCTGTTAAGCTGGAGGAAGCTGTCATTCATCCATGTCCTTGTCTCCTCCAGGTAGGCAGTCAGAGAACTGATGCTGGGGAGGTGGGGTCCAACCTGACATAGAACTGAGTATGATGCCTGAGTATGATGACCATGCTTGGTGATGATATAACGCAAGAGGAAAAGAACCTAAGAACCGACTCCTGGGGGATCCAACAGGTAATGGGGCCTCAATCTGGCCTCCACAGGGCCCCCACGTACTCAGCTATATCAGTCAGGTAGGACTGAAACCACTGAAATGCTGCGTATGATAGATCAATGATATGCTGCTGTTGGTGAAGGAGGATGCTATGGTCAACAGTATTGAAGGCAGCTGAGAGGTCCAAGAGCAGGAGGAGTGATGGAGAGCCTTGGTCAGATGCCTCTGGCCACATTGGTGGCTCTGATCAGGGCTGCTTCACTGCAGTGGGCAAAACCAAAACCTGATTGAAACATCTCACATAAACTGAATGAGGCGTGGATTTGACATGGATTTGAGAAGCATAAACATTTTCTATGATTTTTGAGAAGAAAGGGAGGTTGGAAATGGGCTGGTAGTTAGAAAGCAGTTCAGGGTCAAGAGATGGCTTTTTTAGTGTAGATTTCATGGCAGTTTTTGGAAACTGGGCAATCGCATAGACTATTTGACTATTTTAGCTTTAGGCTTAGCATCTTGGGTCATGACACAAAAAAGACATTAAAAAATATAGTACACAAAAGTGTATAGTATAGTATAGTATAGTATAGTATAGTATAGTATAGTATAGTACACCTCAAAAAACTTAATGACAGCCACACCCCATCTCCCATTGCCAAGGCAACAAGACAAGCCATATATGTGGTCTCATCAAAGAGATGTCCCAACAGAAACTTTGGCATAGCCACGCTAAATTTGGTGCACAATTGCAACATGGTATTAGGAACTAAATATGTAATATATGGTTTGTGCAGGCTATAGTGAAAACAAGGAGAGGGGAGAGTAGGAGTGGGACGATCATAATAAAATAAAAAAGATATTAAGCCTATGTTTATTACAAACTGCAACAACAAGAAATATGATTTAAAGGGCTCATATTATGCTATTTTCTGATCATCACAAACATACCTAGAGTTGTGTTTTGTTCCATTCACACATGTGAAACCCTGCATATTTAGGCTGAGTTCTCTCAAAAACACTCCACCTTGTGCATTTTGAGCTTTTGAGACTAATTATAAAGTTTTGCTCAAACTTGTGTGAATGAAACAAAACACAACTCCAGGTATGTTTTTGAGGAGGCAACAACATTATAACATAGCTTGAAGCTCACAAGAGTAAATTTTGTGTAATATAGGACCTTTACTGAATTATTAAAACTGGGCAGATTTTCACATATTTAGTGTTTTTTGAGAGCACATTGGGCTAGGTTCTTGAGACCCTGTGGGCTTTTAAAATAATGTATTTGGAACAACAAAATGCAACATCATGACACTACTGGTCCCCTAAGGCACACTTAGCAAATAAAGGGATAGCTAATATACAAAATTCTACTGATTACCCTCACATCCCCGCTGTGTTGTTAATTCTGCCTCTTCTGTCACATTGAGCGGTCTTTAAAGCAGCTTTATCCTTCCAGCCCAATGATAATATCACAGGTGGCTGAGCAGCAGGAGCCCCAGATATCTATTAGCAGAACAGAGTCAAAGAGCAGGGGGAAAAGACAGTAGCCCTGTCTGGTCCTCACTGCTCCGAGCCAGACTCTGGTCCACTGTCAACTCCCACCCCCTCAGACCTCCTCTGACCATTGCTGACCACTGCTGAGAACAGACTGGAACAGCAGATGAGCAGGAAATCAGATCAAATCAAGAGGAATTAGAAGAATGATTGCACATAATTAAATCAGTAGATATTGGCTGTGTCTGAATGTCCACAACAACCTTTACATTTTTCTTGGTGTCCAAATATCCACTGAGTGAAAATTTAGTGCACTGAAAATTTTCCACAATGCACCTTGAAAAGTGGAGTCCAGCAATCACTACACTGGTCAATATAGACCACAATGCATTGCAAGAGTTGAAAGAATAACAGGACAGGAATAGGTCTTTAACTGGACACAACACATGAATGAAAGCAGATAGAAGCTAACTAAGCACTGTTACCTGTGATTAGGTAATAATAATAATAATGATTAGTAATAATAATAATAATAATAATAAAAACTGCAAGCAGTGATAAAGGCCCTCGCCACCCCTTGCGACCGCGGGGTACATGCCACCATGGAGTTCTTGCCTCTCGTTCCTGCTTACATTGCCCCTTCCCCCAAAATCAGCGACTGAGTAATACTACTCCATTCATTCCAATGAGAGCATTTATGACATTTTCACGTGTAGCAAATTTCAATGGTGTATGACAGTCATTTTTTTCATCCCAGTTAACAAAAAAAACCCATGTATTTCAATGAGAAATGTCAGACGTTGAAATGGCAACACACTAAAGGGAGCTATGTACTCATTGGGTTTTTTGTTCACTATGGGAATGTCCATGCCAAGTTTCAAATGTTTTTGACAACGTAACATTTTTTGGATCCCATTCACAATTTCAAGGGGGTGCTGTGGAGCAATGGATTGTCTCAGTTATGTAAATTGTATATCATTAGGTTCAGATCAACAGTGTTGCCAAAACGTATATTAATGCTGGTTTACAGGGCACAGCATGTTTGAGTTAAGTGCAAGTAAATACTAAACGCCATTTTTGTTTGCATGTTGGCCACACCGACATTTTATGACTTAGCAAAATCCTAGTTCATTTTGACCAATTTGCAAGTTTCTTGAATGAACATCCATGGTGTAAAAAATTCAAATGTGAGAGTTAAAATTTTGAAAAAAATGGGTTCCGCCCACAATGGCCGACTTCCTGTAGGGTTTAGGGTGAAGTCATAATGTAATTTTTTACTTGCCTTGACATGTTCTATGTTTGTATCAAATTTCATTTGTCTATGATGAAAAAGGTCTCTCATTGCTGTAATGTATTTCAAATTTTGAGGTGGCGCTATTGAGTCATTTTGAAATATTAATTTTTTTGAATATCAAAATAATTAATTTTTCACCAACCTTGAATTTTGGGTCCAATAAAATTGACTTTTCGTTAACGTTCAGGGGGTCAAAAATGGCTTCAAAGCGCCTACCAAAATAATAATAATGGAAACGCATTTTCCACCCATTATTTTTCTCCTAAACCATAACAGCTACAGTCATGTGACTTTCTCACATTTTGCCCCATCACAAATAAGGGCCCTGTGATTTTTTTCAGAAGTCCACGACAAATCGTTTGTCTTCTATGAATTTTTGAAAATGAAATTTGAAGAGGGCGCTAGAGAGTCATTTTGTGAGAGAGTGCCTTGATTTGCATATCATTGCGTTCAGCTCACAAATGTGCATAAACGCTGTATTAACATTTTCCCAACAAAAAATGTGTGAAAGAGAAATATTTTATTGAAATTTTCCAAAAATTGCGAGTTTGTTGAAAATTCACACTGACCACACCCAAAGTCATAATTAAAATGTAATTGATAATCTTTAATCACACATGGGTTTAGTGGGATTTGACCAAATTTGAAGTGTTTTTGATGAAAACTGTGCGAGAAAATGTCCTGAATGTGAGGGTGTGCACTTTTGTCATTCCCTGGTTTGATCCAATATGGCCGACGTCCTGTACATTTTAGGGCGGAGCCATAATATCATTTTTGTCATGTCCCGACATGTACTATTTTTTGATGTGAGTTTCAGATTTTTACGTTGACATTTTTCCGAGTTGGGCTCCCATTGGCCCCATGAAAATCAAAGTTTGAGGGGTGAGCTGTTGAAAAATAAGTTATTTCCACATCTTAGACAACAAGCTGATTAGTCCATTACATATTACACTGTCAAGATCTCATGTATGAGTATTATTTGTCTATCTCTGCAATCATTATTTAGTGTAGTAATCAATTTTTAACGGATTTTAGCAGATTTTCTTTTCTTCCAGATGCCAGAGTTACAACACACAAACATGGGATGAGTGTCCAAATAAGGGCACTAAATAGTCCTCGAAAGAGTGCAGGACTATGTAGTGTTTGAGGGATTAGGGGACAGGGTGGACATTTGGACACAGCTATGGGGTGACAATGGCCATTTTATAATAACATCTACATATTATTTAAAGTGTAAATTCCAAATCTTACGTGTCCAAAAAGACTACATTAAAAAGCTTGAGTTATGCACAATTTGATGACAGCATAATATTATCTCTGCTGTATGTTACAGATCCATAATATGAGAAGATTAAAGCACAATTAGAATAAGATTGTTGTACTGGACTCCACTGGCCATAGCAGGAGCCTTGGTGGAGGTGCAGATAGACAAGCTCACCGTCAGGCAGGCAGCATCTCAATTTGGGGTCCCAAAGTCCAGCCCAGGTGATGGAGTCAGAGGAAAGGTGACCCAAGTCTGTGTCCATGCTCAGCAACACCGATGAGAATGTGCTGTTAGAGTACTGCCTGTACTCTGTCAACTATGAAGACCCAGGTCCAGGCCCACGCTCTGGTCATTTACAACAAGTGCCACCCTGAGGTATTCATCATCTTTCCAGTTATCTTACAAAATATTGAGAGAATGACAGGGACTCCAGTCAAACAATCCATATACACTGCACCACTCATGATTTTAACTATATGAGAAATGAAAAAGATATATGAGAAATATGAGGAAAACAACATATGGCTACACAGCTGTTTGCAGTTTCAGTGTGGTTAGCCCCTCCCCTCAGATAGATTTAAGGCAGTGGCCACCAGCAATCTGACCAGAACTGAAGAAGCGGCTTGGATGAGCAGCGAAATGTCTTCACTCCTACAAGATTTGTCCAGTTGACAGCTTTAACTTCGTTGTTTGCAATACTCATAGAAGTAAAATATCTTTATAGTAACTGGACTATTAACTATTAACTGGACACAGAATTAGGCTGATTAGATTTTTCTTTATTTGGCAGTTAGCAACAAGCCATGAACACTAGGGTCAGTTAGGTTCTGCCTCACCCGTCTGTGCCCAATCACTACATGACAGACCTCAGCTGCACTGGCCCAGAGCCAGTGACCTGAGCAAACCTCCATTGTGTATTACAGTGGCACATACAGAACACTGAGCCTGCTGCAGCATAAGCACTTTGGGACCCATCTTCTCCCTTTAAACCTACACACTACACTCTTATTTAACCCACCTACATCAAACTTTGATGTTGTGTTATGGCATTCTCCATTACCTCCTTCTTTTCAAATGATATCATTAGGTTTTATGACCAACACAACAGGCCCTTTATGTGTCTGTGTATCCCTAAGTCACCGCTGTGTACGACCATAGCACAAAGAGGAGGGAGTAGAACTGAACGCCTGAAAGGTCTGCAGCATTGATCGGAGGCTGGTCTTTTGTGCCGGCCCTGGCTTTACAAACCCCAGGAGCCATTAGAACAGCACGGCAGGAGACATGCACATTTGTTTTCTTTATGTGCCACTATCACTCGCACTCCCGAGCTGGACGCCTGAAAGGTGAGGATTTATATTGTAAAGATTCATGAGAATATACCAAAACAGTGCAAATAGAGGGCAAATAGCCAAAAGTTCATTCTAAAACGAGTTATGACCGATATGAACAAAACCACGTATTCATTCTCAGAGTGACTTTAAAGAGGGGGTATTATGCAATATTGACTTTTTGAAGCTTTCTACCATGTTATAATGTTGTTCCCTCAAATGTAGTTTCACATTTCTTCTATGCATGTTTGTGTAATCTGGCAGTATTATACTGTCCAAGGCTCAGTCCACAAGCCCATATCACTCATGCCATTTTGAATGAAATATACAAAAGCAGAATGAAAAACAATATACTACAGCTTGAGATTAAGGTTAAGATCAACCTAATTTATGACAATATGTATTAACAATAATTACTATTATTACATGGCACATCACAAATGTTATTGTTTGTTTGTTTCATTAGGACCCCCATTAGGTGCCCATATAATGACCCCTATTCTTCCTTTGGTTCACTTAAAAATAATCATTACACAATAATAATAATAATAATAATAATAATAATAATAATAATAATAATAATAATAAAACAAAAAATGAATGATTAATGATCAAAGGAAAGTAAAGGAAAATGAGTCTTACTTTGAAACATGTCAGTGCATTGTATTGTGCGTGTCTCCTTGAGTTTGTTTAACTTCATTAGAATCAGCTCACCTGCTCTGCACGCACAACTGAAGTATGTTGCCATAGAGCATTGTTGTTTTCAGAATTGATTTCTTGGGGCAAAGAAGTTTAAGATCGCCACCTACTGCCCTTCTGGTTGGATATCTGTGACTGTTGTCCAAATTGTTCAACAAAAAAATGTGGCTGTTTTAAGAACATGAATGAATATCCAAATGAATAAGATGGGCCGTAAACTGTTGCTCACTGAGTCATGAGAGGCGTTAAAGCCACACTGGTCTTATATGAGCAGTGAAGTACTGCCCTGGCAGACTTGTTCCAAGCCACCTGAAGTGTGTGAAGTTCTCACTTTCATTTGATAGTTTAGGTTTGCTTCCTAAAAGGGTGGATAATGGTTTTGTTATGTTTAGGGACAAATTATTGACCTCTATCCATTCAACATGGTAGACCATTAGTAAAGATGGAATATAGGAGCCGAGACAGCTGCCTTGAGGCGCTAGGAATAGTGGGGATTCAAAAATACACTTTGCTTTCTACCAGACCGGTAGCTATCCATCCACGACAGAGCTGGAGATGACCATAACATGTACATTTTTTCAGTAAAATTTCATAATCCATCAGGTCAAATGCAGCACTGAAATCTAGCATTACTGCACCCACTAATCTGTTTGCATCCATTTCCTGTGGCCACTAGCTCTCATATGCATGTCCCTCTCAGGATACATGCTGATACTTTGTGATTAACCATTGTCAGTACAAGCGCAGACTGCTCGCACTGCGATGTGCTGTTACTCTCATAATTTGTTGTTCCTCCAGTATTTGACAGCCAGCACACCACAATGCTTCAAATGTTGTAGTTTGTGTAGATGTGCAAAGTTGATGCAGCGACTCTCACCTGAGGAAAGAACTACAAATTATTTGATCTATTTGTATGTAATCCCTCAGTTGTCCTGGTAGGTTCCTTCGCAAAGTAAAATTCAATAAGCTAATAATTGTCAGCTGGACAAAAGTTTTTTAGAGTGATTATGTTTTGTCACTCTTCAGTTTTGACAAAGTTCTGAAAACCACTGTCTTAAAAGTGATGTACCTAATTTTTATTGCAGTAAAAACATAAAAAAATTAAAAAAAAAAAGCTAATTTTAAACAGTTTGCAGTGGTCCAAAGTTATTTCTCACATACGTTATGAATTCCAAACATCCTAATTATTTTCTGGAAAGATGTTTTTACTATGAGCAGACTTTTATCGCCACAAAATGGACTCTATGTAGACTGGATAAGGATCTCCTCCCACTTGTTTCCATGGAAATGTTCTATATTTTACTATAAGTCGTTCCCACAGTCTGCAAAGCCATGACTCATACTCAAAACGATATGTAAAGATTTCTTCTCATATATGTTAAAAATACATATAATGTTTATGGGCTTAATTAGGATTTAAAGTAGTAAATGAAACAAATAAGTTAATTTCAAACTCAATTGTGTTTCCTGCTTGTTGTGTGGAGAACTTTGGCCCCACTCCCCCTGCAGTGTTTCTGAGGGGTCCCCTCAGAAACACTCCCCTTGGGGACCCGGACCCCACTTTGGGAATTACTGGCCTATAATATTCCACAGTATGGCATAAAGCATAATGCCTGTCTCCATGGAGAATGTTCAGAATGTTTTGACTTTCTGTTTCCATGGAATCATGCAGGTGACATGTTACAGCCAGAAAGTGACATACTGTACATTGTTAAGGACACAGAATTTAAAGGTAAAGTCTGCAAAGAAATGGTTGAGTGCTCCACAGACGTTCACTAAGCTTGATTTTTTTCCCCCAAAGTTTGTACTAATGCATAAAACCCGCCTCAGTTTTATTGAGTTCAATTACTGCATAACTTTTCAATTCTGTTTTTCACTTCTTAAGAAAACAAAACTAAATGAAACAAAACTTTAGAATTTTATCTCCCTGGTATGTTTTTTTTTTGGTGTGTTTTTAATTCTCAATCCTTGTCATGTTGTTTTTGGGGTTCTTTGTTCAGGTATCTCTTCACAATTTTTCACATTTTTTGTGATGATCAAAAGTATTTATTACCGACCTCTTCATGGAGGTAAGTCTATTGCCATACTGTGGAACATTCCAGGCAAAACAATAGGACAGATATGGATTTTTTGAGCCGATACAGATCCAACATTTGACTTGGTGCTGTGGCCCATTATGGATATTTGCCGATATCACTTTAAAAATCCATCGCAAAGCTCACAAATGTATCTTAAAAAACTGACAAACCCTTCACAAAAAGTTACATAGTCCACCTTTAAAGCAGAACTAAGTAACATTTTAACTTATTTAATGTCTTTCAATGTCCCTGTCTCTGAGAGGAAAAAACAGGCATGCAACCTGGTCCCCACCAACCCACGGTCAACTCTCAGGAGTCTGTTCTCGTTCTCGCAATAGACAGATCACATTTTCTTTCAGTGTCTGTGTTCATGTCTTTGCAATTCCCCCACACTCACCAGTGAAGAGCAGGGCCATGAGAGTCAGGATGTGGTTCCTGCAGGGGGTTCCTCCAGAAGGGACAGGACATCAACTTTTCTGCTTCAGTGTCAGACTTATTCTACAACACACAAAAAATGTGGTTTTATAAGTGTACTATAACAAGCCTATTACATTGTAAGTCCTTCATAACTAAAGCCAAAACACCACAGCACCACATTTCAGGTAGTATCTAGTACAGTATTTACTTCAACATTGTTTAGTAATAGTCATAGTCTACCTGTCTACCTCGTGTACTCTTCCTCCAGCTGGCCAAGCATCTTGGGTGCCCACAGTTTGAGCTGAAAACTCAGAAGACTCAAATTACTTTCCTGTAATCAAACCACGAATGATCCAAATGTGCAAATAGTCAGTATTGTACACGACTAGGCCTTAATAGTTGTTTTCATTCCTGAGGTAGCCCATTTATAAGAAATTACTGGTTGCTGCATGTTTGACTATCACATCTAATTGAAGTAAAAGGAAAAAAGGGAATAAGATAAATAGGCCTATTTTAGTCAAATTGCATTGCACACCTTTTGAAATGCTAAGCTTCCACAAATGTAAATAGAATGTAATTTGTGAAGTAGGATACAATACAATATGCTGTTAAATACATTCAAAATGTTATTCCTTGCAACACTTTTGGTCAAAAGTTATATATTGCAGAAAATGACACACTGCACATACACAATATATTTACAAGATAGCGGAGTACAGTGTTCACTGGCTTTGTCAAAACAACTGAGCGGTGGAGAAGGGGAGAGCGTGGACAGTGTTTACGACAGTTTATTTTCACAAGTGACCTGTAGAGGGAGCTCTACCGCTAAAGTTACTTAGTTCTGCCAACGCCACTGTGAAATTGGAGTACACTGGTTAATCTATACTTCACAAATTGGAATTGCAACATTTACCTGTATTCCGATTTTCCTTGTCAGTTTCCTGGAACAAACCATAACTGTAGCCATGCAGGCAGGAACCCTTCATCTCCGTGTATAATGTCCCTCATCCATCCCTGTCAGCAGTAAATGCATAGTAATGTATTTAGGATTGGATGTGGTCATTTTACGAGCGCCTTTAAGCTGCATGGTTCCAGTTCCGATATGCACTCAAGTGTGAGAGCCTGGGGCAGGAGGCCAGGCTACACCAGTGGGACTGGATGGGTTTCAAAGAGAAGCATTATTACCCTCTTGTATTGTAGGGAAATCTATTATGTTTACTTTACACATGAAGGAGCAATTGAATTAAAAATCTACTGGAGGAGGACTATTAAAGGACTATTTGACCAGGTTATAACAGTTTTCCCTGATCATTAGCTTACTTTTTGAGTTGTATTTTGCCCGAGATGCAGAATACACACTTTTCCAAAACGTTACAAAGATTTTACTTTGATCACTAGTATTAGTCAATCAGGGACATGCATTATTTGTAAGTATGGCTGCTTACAAGGAAAAAAGAAGGAAAAAAAATATTACAGGGGGCTAAAAAATATTGCATATTTCTGTAATAAAAATAAATAAATACAAATACAGAGATATTATTCTGGACTTGCCAGGCAAATTACCACCCACAGCCCTCTATTTACTTGAGATTCCCTAAAAAAATGAATCTGGGTTCATAGATGCAGGGTTAAAAAATGTTGCATAGATTTTATTATATCTTTTAAATGCAATCAGTATAAAAATCTGGTGCTTGCTACGATGAGCTGCCACTATGAAGCGAGCCAGTTGCAGAGAAGCAGTCCTCAGTCTTGAACGGAAAGTCGTTTAAAAAAAAATAAATCTAAATGTATTTTATAGAGCTCATTTTCACAGTCACGACTTACCAAAGAGCTAAACAACAAGCAGAACAATAAAAGCAGCAGGAAGTCAATGACCATGTTTTATTATTCCATAGAGATTCATTTGGTCTTCTTTAACACTAGAAGATTGTGTTTTTTTTCTCTTTTGTTTCTACTAACAGACAAGTTTGTATGTTTACCTTAAATTAAATTGTTTAATTATTAAGTTATTTAAGATTGAGGTTAGCTACATGTTCAAATGTTTGTAAAGGAGGGGCTATTATGCAAAATTTCCTTTTTGGAGATTTCTACCATGTTATAACTCATCAAAAACATGAGTTTTGTCCAATATTCAGCCCACAAGCATAAATCACCAATGCTCCCACATGACAATTCTACATAAATATAGAAAAGCACGATACAAAACAATACACTACAACTTCACAAACCTGATGTGCAGTACTTTCATTAGCGGGATGTTAGCACACTGGCTAGCCCTATAGTTTTCCTTGTTTAGATTCAGGTCTGAGGATGGAGTTGTAAATAGATAAATGATGTGATTAGGCCCCCATTCCTGTTCAAAGATGGATTGTCTTTCCTTCTAGGATTATATTAAGGGTCAGCGCCTGGTAGTTTTTGGTTTAGGGCCTTTTTCTACAATAATAGTAAGTTTAATAAGTGTAAGATGTTGTAGGATTAAGATTAGAGCCTTGATTTAGAGATATGGTTAAAGCCTTTTAGAAAAAAGTATTGTTTTGAAAATGCTATATTCGTCAAAGTTTCACTTCACAAAGCCAGTCACTCCCCTTTCACTCCCCTTTCTGAGCTCTACATTACAATGAGCGTGCATTTCACTGATGAAACTACTGCACATTGCATCAGGTTTGCCAAGTTGTAGTGTATCGTTTTGTATCACACTTTTGTATATTTAAGGAGAAGTTGTGTGGGAGCATGGGTGATGTAGGATTGTGGGTTGAACATTGGACAGCATTGTACTACTAACTATAAGGAGGTTTCGAATATTGCCCAGGAGAGATCGCTAGATTACTCAAACATGCATGAGCAACATCTTAAACCTTTTCTGGCATGTTTTGATGAGGAAACAACATTATAACATTGAAGAAAGCTAAAAAAAAAAAAAAAAAAAAATGATTTCACACCCCCTCTTTTAAGTTTAGGGTCTGGTTTTCAGATCGTGGCTAAAGGTATATTGGAGGATTTTGTGGTGATTTGAAAACCAATGATTGTTCACTTTGCAGTAGAACCCACCCTCCCTCACTGCTCATCCAGAGTAAATGCCCTCCAAATCTCTGGAGTGAGCACACCTTCACCCATGTGCACCTGTTTACAGCCACAACCTGCATTGCAAGTCTATCTTTCCGTATATGATTTAGACAATTTTATAATTATGTCATTATGTTTTATACTTACACCATCAGTAAGTAATCACTATTTTTGTTTCAACACATGAAACTATAAGTTTCTTAAAAGTTTAAAAAGTCTACTGGTTCTGTGATTGAAAGTTGTTGTATCTACCATTGCATGCTACTAATCAACCCATCCTTTAGAACATATGCCAATAGCATATTTTATGCTATTTTTTACCCAGCCCCGTGGACATGTAGTGGGTCAGCTGTCAAAGGAGGGTCCGAGGTCTTCAGGATGAGAGGATGGCAAATTAACAGGTATGTATGTTTTGAGGAGGGGAGACTTGGGGTACAAGAGACCCTCTTTTGGTTTGGTTTTGAGCATTTTGATATTGAAGAAAATTACAAAATATAGAAATGTAGCTGTAGTTCAATAAAATGACATTCTTACAGCCCCCTGTCATTGTAATGCCCCCTGTCCAACATGGCAAAAAAAAGTGTATTTACAATCAACTTACACAACAGTAATGGATCTAATGCACTTGTAATGTACCGTCCCCCATGAGCAAAAGGACGCACAGTCACTGTGTAAGGGTTAATCTATGCAGAGCATTTCATATATTATGAAGAACAAATTAGCTTCTTTTGGTTTTTTTATGAAACATGTCAAAGGGTTAACAACTAATCCAGTCCAACTGTGATTTTGTTTTTAACAGGCTAGAATACAAAGACTGACCCTTGATGAGTGCCAGTAACCCCAGTGTCATCTTTGATCTGCTGAGTCTCACCCCTGATCCTACGTCACCAGAGCCACAGGAACCCGGCTGCTATGTCTGTGGAAACTGAACTGATGTCAACACTACTAAACCAAATGTGCTGCCAGCAACATCCACCAAACTGGACTTCTAGGTTACCACACATGGAACTTTACATTTTGCAGCCAGGCTGAGACAGTGATTGGTTATGTGGTGTGGGATTGTTTGAAGAGGTATGTTTTGAGTCTGGATTTGAAGAGAGGAATGGAGTCTATGTTGTGGAGGTCAGGTGAGAGCAAGCCCCAGAGCTGAGGAGCAGAGCTGCTGAAGGCTCTGACAGATTGGAGCAACATTGACATTTTCACTACCATGACTTTCAGAAGCAAATTCCACAGTCTCCTCCTCCTCTGAAGGTGTCAGTGACTGTGCCTCCTTATCAGGGTCCAGGTATCATTGTCCCAGTCAATTATTTTGAAAAAAAAAAAAAGTTGTAAGTTGTAAATTCAAGGAACATCTATTAAAAACAAACCCCCAAGCACTGACAGGCCACAACACACTGAATTTTGAAGGCTGTTGAAGGCATCTTCATCTATCAATCCTACTTTGGTGGAGGTTGATGCCCTTTTTAAAATGGTAATAAATTCAGTTAAATTATACAAGGACTATACCAATGACATTTGCACACAAATCATAATTACCTTGCTTCAACTTGAGAAGCTGCTGTTTCACCTTTACCACCACTCCTGCTGCTGCTCGCAATCTGCTCAACCCCCTTCACAGAGAAGTCTGCATTTCTAAAAAAAAATAAAAATGGCAAAAATAAAGTTGATAGTACGTGGCATAGTACGTTGGTGGTAACACTCACCAAACAGTAACACATCCATGATTATTTGTCAAAAATAAAACAAATAAGCATCTGAGATCAAATGGCGTCTCTTCCTGCATAATTCTTGACACAGCGGGGGACTGTGGTCTTGCCCATTGTGTGTGTATGGGGACTGATGTCATGACACTATCACCACTGTTAAAAGATGAAAATTCTGCACACATCAGTCAGATTTTTAGACAATATCTAACCCATTTGTTTCAATAATTTGATTGAAAGAAAGTTAAACTATGAAATGAGTTACAATTGTAGACTAATCTTTCAAAGTTTGGTTGTTTTAGAGATACAAAACAGCTACAAAAACGTCATAAAATATGATCAGTCATAACAGTATGCAAACGTGACAATCATCGATCATGTTTGAGGATTAGCCTGTCTGAGCCAGTTTATTTCTATATTTGACAAATATATGCAGTACATCTCGCCTTTACAATCACATGCTCTTATCACTCTATAATATAAACACAGGGCTTGGTCATTTGTTTTACAAGTTCCAAACAAAGAAATATGGTTTACCTGCTAGGCAAAATTATTTTGTAAAAATAATAAGCCAAAGTTACCTGCTGAGTAGAAACTTTGTTGGTAGTCCATTTAGCGCTTCAATGCACGCCATCTCGCAAATGAATCTCTTAGAAAAACTCTAGTTTTATTCCTCTCCTCTAAAGCCTTTCATCTTTTCTCATACACCACAAAGTTTTTCTCTTATGACCTTCAGCTGTTTTCACAGTTTGCTGATGGAAAGTAGAGTCAGAGACTCGTTCATACAGTGCACTATGCCACACTGGATGTTGGCTTCCTAAACACTGTTCTACGTATGTGTGGATGTACACAGGGGTGAGCACAATAGTCCAATAGTTCACGTGATCCTTCTGGAATGGACAGTCAGTGATTGGTCCTCAGACACCTTTAAGGGCTAGGGAGTGTGGAGGTTATGGATTTATTTCAAAAATAAATTTTAAATGTGAGAAAACAGCTGTGGTAAAATAAGTACCCTCACTTGAGATGTGTGCGTTAGTGAATGGTGATGCTTGGAGGGGCTGATGGTGCAGATTGGCTGCCTCACTTCCTTCAATCCCAGAGCAGCTGTGGCTATAGTAGCTTACTACCACCAAGTGAATAAAGACAGTGTAGCGTTTGCTGCGCATTACAATAAACAGTATTTTACACTGAACAAAAATGTTGAATGATGTCCTTGTCATGTTGCATATGGCTAAGTGCTTGTCTGTAGTGCTCTTACCAGGATGGACTGAAACAGAGAGGGGGTCAGCAGTATGAAGCCTTTACACACTTGACTGTTTCATTCACCAAAGCATGCTCTGCACAAAGTGGTGATCTCAAAGACATCATGAACATAATGATGAAAAGAGTCAGTATTATTAGCAGAAACTCAAGCACAGGTTGTTCAAACATGAAGCTGCAGCTGACCACTTATATATCATGAAAGACAGTGTTTGTGCCATACAGCATTTTTATCTGAAAACATTTCTCATTTGAGTTAATTGAACCATAGAGTAAAGATAAACTGTGGTGGATTTGGTCAAAGTTAGATGCCTTCCCAAAGTAAATCGTCCTTTACTATGAAGATCTGATGTCGGGGAGGCTGCTCTTCTTTGAAAAACGCTAGACAGTGGGGGAGAGCAATGCGACTATTCATCACATAGCCGAGGGAAAACTTGGCTGGCAGATTCGATGACTTTGCCATTTTCAAAGATGTTATTGGATTTGTGTGTGACCCATTTTCTTTCAGCCCAGGTGGATAATTAGCCATGAATGAAACAATAGACACACTTGGATGACATCTCCTATACAAGTGAACTGATGCAAATCCAATCTGCTGATAATCTGAAGGCCGCTCTCTGTGATGCTGACAGCGTGAGAGCTTCTTGGGAAGTCTGTCCTCATGGGACATTACAGATGTATGTGCTGCGCATTTTTCAATCTACCAATACTTGTGAAGGAATATTCTCAAAAATGAATTCTATAAAATCACAAGAGGAACCGACTTTCAAATCACCAGTCACTAAGGACTGTTTGCAGATAAGACCGACAGTGCTGCTGCCTCATATTAAAACACTGTGAGAAAAATCCAATTTAGTTATTCTTGAGTTCTATTTGATTTATTTGTAACAATGGATTAAATCAAAGATACTGAAACTGAGGCCTGTCGCTCTCCTTTGTTGTTACCATAAAAAGATGCTGATAACACAACAGTTAGTGACATTTACTAACAAACGGCTCTTATTGAGAAAATGTGGGTGGAAAAAAGGTAATTAAAGACATGCTCAATGACCAGTTTGCTGTTTTGTATTAAAAGGTGAGGGATACACTGCAAGATCCTTTTGTGGATGAGGTTTATTTATTTAGGGCACATTAATAGTGTTGTCATTTTTTCTAATCATATAATTAAGTATTAAATCACAAAACTCTGATGGGCCGGATAAAGTCTGTCTGTCTCTGCAGTTACATTTGCACATAAATCACATTTTTTCGAGTTATAACCATAGACCGTATAAAGAAGCTCAGGGAGGCTTGTGGTTATAGGACAAATTTGGAAGCTCCATATTTGGAATTCCAACCGCGAGTATCATAGCAACCAAAGAGCCAATCAGGAGTGAAGCTGTGGAAGGTAACACCCCACTGGTTTAGTCGGAGGTGGGCACTTAGCAATGTTGTCAAGCAATCTTGTTTCTCACACAGTAGCGAGAGCGACCTCGGCAAAAGAAGACAGCTGATGTGTCTGTTATTAATGTTGTTTTCCTGATTTACAGACATAATAGTGAAATAATACCAGAGTCATGCAGAGCGGGTCAATACAAACATTTTAAGACCAAAATGACAAGCGTGACAGCAGCAGTTACAAAGAGACGGGCCACAGTTTTCTAATGTAAAGTGAATTGGAGCCAGAGTCGATGGAGCTGAAAGCGCAGCCCATATGATCACTTCATATTTGGAATGCAGCGGCTAGCAGGTTAGCTATGTCCATTTATATATAGTCTATGGTTATAAGACTATTAAACTGACAATTTCAACCTCAAAATCATCAAATTTCTTTCAGATTATCACTCCTGATCACTTTACTTACCTCAGATTTTGCAGTTTACATGTCTTGTATGTCATATTACACCCAAAAATCCAATAATAATGAGATTTTTGTGTGCATATGAACATAACCTCCTGACAAATTGTCCCAGCATCATTGAAGGGTGGGTCAAATTCTTATTGCACCCTCGCACAATCTAATAATCTAAGGTTAATGTACATACAACATTAATATTGTAATTATACTATTGTGATTTTTATAAAGAGTATAGAAATAACAAAACACTACAATATATCTCTTTTTGGCTCTATTATCTTCATATAACCAGGCCATTGTGTGCTGATGGGTCTATTGTCACATCATGATGCCACTACATAAAAATGCCACATTCAATCTTCTCAATTTAAAAACAACCTTTAACATTCATGTACAGACTGAAAACACAAGGATTCTTCCCATTGTTTTTGGCTGTCACAGAACGCCACCTCTTTCTATCCACCGCAAGCCTCAATGAATTCAGAAGCAGCATTTTAAATAGCATAATCTCATCTGACTAACCATGAGAACACACAGATTGCATCATATTTCAAGTCCTTTGTGGAGCGCTGGCGGGAAAAACTCCAAATGAACGCACTGTTTGCCAAACCATTACCATATCTTTGCAGCTTGGTTCCATTTGCTCATTTCGACACACTCCGCCAATTTTCACATCTGCCTTTGCGGTCGCTTTGAGCCTCTGCCAGAGCAAGTAATATCCACCATCTTCGTCAGGATTTACGCTTTGAAAAATGTTCATTAAAATAAATCCCATTCTTTCTTGTTCCTGGAGTTTGAAAATGTTGGAAAATTTCAACACTGTTCCAAAAATATGTTGAAGATGATGGAAGAGTCAGTGACCACCCACAAGTGTAGAAATGAAAGGAGACATATTATACAAAGTTCCCTCATCATTAGCTCACTCAGAGTTGTATTTTGATTAATTCGTGTATGCTTGAGTAATCTTCCATTGTCTCGCATTTGAGGCTTGAACGTTCAGAAAATTTCAGTTATCTTTCTCCATCCACCACTTTGTACTTACTTGTGAATATTTGAAAAAAATATGAAAAAGGACAACCCAGGGCAAATGTCCTGACTATTCCCTACTTAAGGCACTATTTTTGGGGCACGCCATTTTTACTGGTGCCTGAATGTTCACTGAGTAGAATAATGCACTCATAATTGACCACAATGCACCTTGAAATCTAGTGTCCAGCGATGGTCACTAGATCAGTTAATATAGACCACAATGCACTGCAAGAGTTTGAAAAATAAGTGAACAGTAACAGGTCTTTAACTGGACACAATATTATGTATACTGGATGACAGCAAATAGAAGCACTGTTTTTACACATGTGACCCATGACTAATAAACCAGCCTAAAACTGTGTAAAGCTGCTAAGTGTTACCTTAGCTTAAGCTGTTAAAAACGCGATAATTTCAATGTCTCAGACAAAAAGCTGAATCATCCACTATGTAAACATGAGATCCATCTAAACAGAAACTTGCATAACTATTAATCATCCATAGCAAACAACTGAAGAAGCGGCTTGATGAGCAACGAAATGTCTTCACTCCTACAAGATTTGTCCAGTTGACAGATTTAACTTCGTTGTTTGCTATGGATCAGACCTGGACGACTGAAGGTCTACACAGACATTAATCAACCATAAATACCAGCCATTGTTTATTGATGTGTGTATGTATATATATATATATATATATATATATATATATATATATATATATATATGGACTTTGTCGTCGTGACATCTGACTTTCAGCTACGTGTCTTGGGCACTCGGGTGAAGGGAGGGGTAGAGGTGTCAACCGATCACCACCTGGTTGTGAGTTGGATCCGCTGGCAGAGGAGGAAGCCGCACAGACCTGGCAGATCCAAGCGTATTGTAAGATTCTGTTGGGAATGTCTGGTGGAGCCCTCCGTCAGCAGGGTCTTCAACTGACACGTCCAGGAGAGCTTCTCCCATATCCCGGGGGAGGTTGGGGACATGGAGTCCGAGTGAGCCATATTCTCCACCGTCAATGCGGCTGGTGGTGGACGCCGGAAGTAAGGGATGCCGTCAGGATGAAGAAGGAATCCTATCAGGCCCTGCTGGCTTGTGGGACTCCTGAAGCAGCTGACTGGTACCGTCAGGCCAAGCGTCCCGCAACTCGTGCAGTCGCAGAGGCAGTAGTAGGATGCTCAGGATGCATAAGGCAAGTGAGGAATAACTTTGGACCACTGCTAACGGTTTAAAAAGAACTAGTTCTGTTTTTCATGGTGTAGCGCCTCTGTTGGTCTTAAAAAATCAGCCATATATTTTTGATGTGGAAATAAGCCCAATTCAGGGAAATCTCACTTTTATATCTACAGGTGATCTATTACTCCAAATACAATACTGTGACACCTGCAAGATATGCATTTCAAAGCAGTTCCAATCATCTAGGAAATTGTGAATCCCACACAATTATTGTCTATAGCTCCTGGTCTTTTGCTCCTGCTGCTGTCCCTGTGTGGAGGTCTTCAGTAGAAGCAAGTCTTACAAGTGTGGTTCTAATGATCAGGAGCTCAGTCGGGGTTCCTCTGTGGTGGGCCAGTCCTTGATCTTCTCTCATCTTCTGTGGATTTTAAATGGATGCTCGGGGACATTCTTGGACATGTGGGCAGTGAGAGACCTAATGCACTGTCTTATTATGTGGAGACAAGACACAAAGTTAAATTTTCAATTCTGTCTATTTTTGCATAGCCTAAAATCACAACTGCAGGGCTGAACAAAATTGTAGATTTAAGCTACAGAAAGTTAGAATATCAAACAGTAAAACAGTCAATAGGACACAAGCAGAACAATCAACATTCACTGAGGTTGGGATGATGGGATTGAGACTAGACAAGGTTTTAACATAATTTATGGCATACAATTTGTACATTTTCCATTATTTTATATTTTTGCTGTCATTTGTAACCCATGTCAATTAGCCCCATCTTCAGTTATAACTTTTTTGTGGTGGGATAACTTCCTTTAAGTTCTGATGTCAAACTTCCCCCTGCTTCTCTCCTCTAGTTCTGCTCTCGCTCTTTCTGGCTTGTTTGGCATGCAAACCGATTAAAACCACTTCTCTGACCGAGATTACCTGTCGGATTCATTCACCCTCAAGTTTGATCACTATCTGCTCAACGGTCAGGGTTTTTTTTTTTTTTCCTGTCTGGGTTCAATTTGCCATGCACTTAACCACCACTAGGTAGTGATCTAATTCACTCACCGCATCAATGTGGTCGTGATATACCACACTTTTCATTCATAAGCTTGGGACTTTCAGATTGTTGAATTATAGTAACTTCAAACCTTGAGATTTAGTAATAACTCAAAACAGCTTGAACTTAACTATGAACTGAACTCACCTTGTCTGTTGTTTTCATTGCATTTTTCTGTTTATTAATCATATCTGACTTAAATAGCAAGATATTATTATACCTTTTACAAAACATTTATTATACTATAACTCTTTAGTCATATAAGAAAATAATACTTAAGCTGAAATACTTTTACAATTTCGAAAGAAATTTCTGTTGTTGTGCGTTTTATTCACACACTTTGTGCTGTTCCTCCTCCTGGTCTGCAGTTGGCGCCCTAGGTCCCTGTAGCACTGCTGTTTTGAACTGAAGAGGTGTAACTCAACAGTGTTTAACCCTTTTTTGTCCAATCTAAATGTAAACACATGGAAACATATCTCACAAGATAATCTTTATCGTGACAATTTTATCTCATCATGGAAGTATAATAAGATCTGGAAGATGGATCAATGGTGGCGGTGTATTGATTTCAATGCTCTGTGCTCATTGG
Source organism: Periophthalmus magnuspinnatus (assembly GCF_009829125.3). NCBI lineage: Eukaryota > Metazoa > Chordata > Actinopteri > Gobiiformes > Gobiidae > Periophthalmus > Periophthalmus magnuspinnatus. The sequence continues at coordinate 14,496,570 of NC_047139.1, forward strand.
TGCATGATGCCCAATTTTTTTTTTATTCCACATTACTTTCTCATCCCTTGGATAGCACCAAACACTTTATGACAACAGAAATGCGCTGCATGATCTATTCTGACCAGTGAGAGCCATGATGGATCTGTTATGGATCTGAATAGAGAATTGCTGCTTAGAGCTACCTCGAGTTGGATATGTGGCCACTCATTGGTATTACAACAAAAAAATCTCTCCTGTTTAGAAAGAATTTTTCTCACAGAGCACAATGTAATCACAAACTGCTTGTATTTGGCTGACAGGGCAACTACAGCTTTCTCAAAGGTCAAATTTTAAGTGAATTTTTTCCTATTTAAGGATCATAAATTTTACTCATCCCAAAAAGCTGTCTGTTGTCCTAAAAATGCTGTCTGCTCTCTCTGTTGCTTCTCCGTGTCTGCTCTAGCAAAGCTAAAGCACTGATTGGTTAGAGTGGTCACATGGTATGACATGAACGAGCGTGTGAGTGATCTGAGCTGTCATGAACGAGCCACAGGTTTAGAAAATGGTTCATTCATCAGTGCTCTGGAAGGATAAACATTGTAATTTATAATTTATTTATTATTCCCTTGCCCCCTTCTCGGCCACTCTGCTCTTGTCACGCAAAGTCTCATGGGGGGTAGCTCAACAGTGGGCAGGGCCAGATGTACCTAGCCACTAAAGGCTAAACTCATAAAATGTGCCATTGAGCATGGCCCATTGACTTGAATTCATGGCTTGGAGCCATGTGGCTAGAGCGAGGCTTAGTTGAACATTACAAACTTTTAGGTGCTTTGATGATTGAAGATTTCTAAAAATAAAGTTTATGTTGTGAAAGTAGAGAAGAACCCCTTCAAAATAAAACTTTTGTAAAAGTTGTGGATGCCCTGTCAGCCGAAAACAGGCAGTTTGATTTCACAAAACATGCATTATGAGAGAGAGAATGAATTTATGAGAGAATTCTTTGAGCCTGGCCGCTGCAGATAGATCCATGTATTTCACGCAATCTGTCCCATCCCTAATAGATGGTGCCGTTAAAGGGGAAGGCTGAGATAAAGGGCAGTAACATTACTGTCCCAGCACATTAAAGTCCTGAGCTGGCTTTAATATACAGCAGGCATGGATCAATACATGGACATGGAGTGTGATAAATTCAAAGGGACTACATAGTCAGGCTAATCAAGGCAATAAAGTGTGCCCTAGTGGTGACCAGCAAATAAAACAGGGACATGATGTGACCCAGACTAACCCTGCCCAAGTACTTAAGAATATTTACTAGTACACATATTATTAGTCAACCTAATGGCTGATTTTTTATTTTATTTTTTTGTTTAAAGCACTATAGGCTATGGTGCACTGTATCTCAAAGCTAGCGCTATCATCATGTAGATTCCTACGTTCACATGCAGGTCAAATCAGATTTTTTTTTGCCAAAATGTGATCTGAACCAGACTTTTTATGACTGTGGTCCCTCTGAGTAACTCGCGAGACCCATCTGCTCCTGCCTGCTCCTCTGACCCTCTCACCGTAGCATTTAGATCCTGTCTTCATTTGTTTACACAGACAACCACTTTACTTCAGAAACAAGGCACAGCAACTGACCTTTGCATCTCCAAAGCAATCATCCCCAAATCATAAAAAAAACGTGCAGCAGTTTGATAGAGGCTGTAATGTTGTCTTTTAGAGCAATTACAGTAAAGGTCAGAGCCATAACGGATGCAGCAGTTTAAATAATCCACAGTTGTAGCTTAAAACATCAATAGTGCCATGGCATTTCATCATTGGTGGCGATCGCTGTTACTTTGAAATAGCTATTTTATGCTGCATTTAGCTTAATTTCTATTTCAAACAGTAATGAGTTTGAAGAATATTACTGTAGCGTGACTGGGAAAATGACACTTGCCTATAATTACTCTTTGCAAATGTAGCGCAGAAAATGAAAGAAGACAATTTGTATTTTGAGCCAGGAAGAAGTTTTATGTATGACAATGTTGGGATTTTTTAGTATCTGTGAATTATAAACTGTAAAAACATGTATGGTTTAATAAGGTAAAGAGTTTTTTCTTCTAAAGGCCATTCAAAAAAGTAATCCTACATAATTTTATACAGGGAGTCTTATACTTATGTCTTTAAAAAAAACAAAAAAACACTCCCCTTGTTCTCCATGTTAACACAGTCAGCGTGCATCCCACTAATGAAACCACTGCACATCGCATCAGGTTTATGAAGTTGTAGTACATTGTTTTGTATCTTGCTGTTGTATATTTATGAAAAATAGCCGTGCGGGACCATGGGTGATTCAGGGTTCAAATAGTGTCCAGGAGTGGCTGCAGGATTACTCAAACATTCATGGACATGACATATAAAACCTCCTCTGGCATGTTTTTGATGAGGGAATAATGTAAGATGCTACAAAGTTCCAAAAAGTAAATTGTGCCTGAAAAAAATAAAGCAAAAAAAGCAAGTCAAAATTCTTTATGCAAATGTTTCCTTTCATAGAATCTATCAAGCAGATGAGTTTTGACTCTGCATAAATTGCAGTTTTCGCAGAGCTCATATGAATAAATTGGTGTGTGTTTAGTGTCTCATTCAGAGGGCCCAGTAGAGGAGGAACTGCAGTTAATGGAACTGAGGGACCGTTAGAAAGAGTGAAACTCCACTGAAGCTGCTGCTGTGGAATAGATTACTCAAGTGTGGAGACTAGACCCAGCACAGCCATTATGCACTTAAACACGCATCTACATTGACAAAACAGTGTTCCAGACATGGACTACTACAATCAGTATAGCTTTTAAAGAGAAAATATTATGCTAAGTGAACATTTTTGAGCTTTCGACCATGTTATAAGGTTGTTGATCATGCATGTTTCATTAATTTAGCTATCTCTTCCAGGCACTATTTGAACACTCCTTACAGTTAGCAATACGATTCTGTCCAAGCCCAACCCGCAAGCCTATATCACCCATGCTCCTGTGCTGCTATTCTCCAGAGAGATACAAAAGTAGAATACAAAACAAAACACTACAATGTGCGATGTGCCGTAGTGTAGTGTAGTGTAAGTGGGATGCACACTGATTGTGTTGTGAAGCTCTGTGAAGGGGAAGTGACCTAACGCTGGGAGGAAAGGGAGGGGGACTCAGCTTCAAAAATGAATGTGAAACTCATTAAAAATGTTATTAGGTTGTTTTCAGGGAATATAGCATTTTCAAAACAATAAAAAGTAGCATGGTGGTCTGAATATGCTATGTGTTAGCAGTTAATACCCCATAGATGTGCAGGACTTCCTTTTCCTCTACTTATCATCCATTCAAGTCTTTGTTCCCTGGGACCTCATGGAGCATATCACTATTTGTAAGCAGTTTGCCTTCAGTGTCAGTGCAGAAAAAAAGTGTCATCGTTTCAGCACGGGGGCATTCATCATCTTGGAGCGGGGATTGATTGCTTCTTGAAAGATCATTTGTTCCTGCCTTGTTTATCTGGCAGCTCAAACAAGCGGTGGAGAACAATGTAGTATGAGTAGTGGTGTTCCAATGTATGAAAAAACACCAATTTCATATTTATATAATTTGTGTGGCAGTTAGTATTCATGTCTTAGTTTTCATGTTTCAAAAGTGACTGTGAACTTTTGCCTATACAAAGGATATAAAGTTTTGTTTAAAGAAGATATTGTGCATTCCTGTGGATACAATACTCTTTCTTTTGGTCACATTGGGATAGATATTTCATATTTTGACATTTTAATAATACATTCTACATTACAAAAATATGCTTTATTAACTGCACTTCTGTTTCAAAAGAAGCATTTAGAGGTAACAGCTGTGTCTGCTGTCAGAAACAGGAATGGAAAATTAAACAAAGGAAGTCATCCATTAGTTATGAACACAATTTGACCACAGAATGAGTCAGGAGTCCAGAGTTTTACCTGTGACGCAACAATCCAGGCAAAATGCAAAAAGAGAGCGCTCAGAGAGGATAAGTTTGAATTAATGGATTAATGAGACAAGTGTGAGTGAAGCAGTATACAACTCCAAGTATGTTTTTTAAAAAAGGGGCAACAGTATAACATGGTTAAATTCTCAAAAAGAACATACAATTTAATTTAGTTTTCCATTTTAAATTGCAACATTAATGGTCCTAATTTTTCATCATTCTGAAACAGATACTTGCACATTTTTTGCACAAGTTTGTTCTCTCTGTGAAACTTGTCTACAGTATTACATTTTGTATTGGTTAATATTTGGTCGACTTTGTCTGAACAATAGAATTTAAATGGAATATTTCAAGGCAGCAGTTTTTAGTGTCTAGTTAAAAGAGTTTTATTTTGAATATTGACTCCAGATGCCATCTCCAAACTGAACACAGTAGGTTTGAAACCAAGGCCGACAGAAAAGCCAAGGTCCTGCTGTCAAGACATGTTGCTATCCTTTTCTTTTTGTCCTCAGATTGTCCCTGTAAGCTCAGGAGGATGTAGACAGCCTGCTGGACACAAGAACAGAAGCCCTTGAACATTTGAACGTCATGTTCTAAGCCGTGTACCAACATATTCAAAAGGTTTAAAAGGTACAGCATTTTCAACTCAAGTCCCACATCATGCAAATTGGGGCTGCGTAGTGCATTTCACTATTGGCAGCCAAAACTTTTCATCAGAAGACATATATAGTGCTCTGCAGCAGTCGCTGTTTTCTCACCACGTCCACTCATTGAAGTGTCCACGGTGATGTGGACGTGACGAGAGAACATGAGAAGGGAGCGTGGTCACTGTCGAAGTACAATAAGATCTGGAAGATGAACCAAAGATGGTAGTGTATTGTTTTCAGTGGCTTATGCTCATTGTACTAAAAAAGAAATCTTCTGCATTACTTCCTGAATTTTTGAAATTACAAAATGTATTGTGCTCTATGGGTGAATTTTTTCTGTGCCGGAGTTCCCGCAGTACCTTTGGAACAGCAGCTAGTTGATCTCACACAGGGGACGGATTGTCTCTGGAGAGAGAGAGAGCGCACAGCCCTTACAGTCTATGGCAGAGCAAAGAGCAGCTGTCTGCGGCCCAGTCAGGCTTTCTCTATTTCTACTTTGATATCATGGACTGTGTAGAGCTATCAACTCCTCTCTTTATTCATAATTAAGCCTGAAGCTTAGAAAAGTTCCCATGATGTTTATACATGTTAAGGTGCTTATCACACAACATAACACTTCCCATGAGCCTGTCAAAATAAACTCTATATTTACCTACTGCCGAACGGACCTTATTGTGAAAACAGTGACAATGAACAGACTCAAATTGCGCAAATAGCAGTCTGTCCACTCCAGTGTTATGTATTGCTTTATTGCATTTGGGGATTTAAGATAAATATTGGCCAAAATGCTGCAGAATACAGAGATGAAGGCATCGTGTTCACATGTATTTGTCTTATTTTATTGCTTCTCCAATAAAATAAGACAAATACATGTTGTTTTGATGTATCTCATTTTCATGCTTTGTCCCACATTTGGTCACCCTATGCATTAAGGGCATTGTATCTAGTTTGTCTGACTTGCTGCGTGAGAGATACTGTCATTTTAAGCACATGCCAAAGGAAAAACTCGTCTCAGTCCATAGGTGGGTAATTTATCTTACAAACGATGCATTGTTTTTATATACTTTGCCAACACAAAATATTATACTTACCTTTGCTTGATCCAAAAAACCTTTTGAATCAGAATGCAAGACTTAAAACATGCTCAGTGGTATTTCTCAAATGGTTTGTCATCTCTGCTCCGTCATGGTTCATTACCTCTGGCATCTGCTGCAGCGACCTTCAGTTAAATGAAAGAAAACACTACACACTTCTGGAGAATTTCAAGTTTTTGAGGACTCTGAATTGATGAAATGTAGCAGTGGAATTTTTAAGAACTTTAAATCAAGGACAGATCCATTTCTATCTTTGTGGGAGCCCACTGCAAAATACCTATTGGGGACACCTGTCTCATGATTTTTTTGCCTGCCGAATCCTCTAGAAAAGTATCATAATAGCCCTTACACCTTGACAATGCTGAACAATAGTTGTAGTATTCGACATCAGTCTTGGTCTCAACATTCGCCTCGAGACCTTTTTTTAATGGTCTTCATCTCGTCTCGGACTCAAGTGCCTTTGGACTTGGTCTTTGACTCAAAGACGCTATAGACGGCTTGAGATGGACCTTATATAACATTTATACTTGTCAGGAAACACATTTATAAATCAGATTTTCCTTGGGCGGCATTTTCTGACCTTTGGCGTGTGACTCTCCAAATTCACCTGTCACACAGAGTCCTACTTTGCCTGAATAACAAGCAGCTCTGCTAAAGTGTGCTAAAGCTAACCTCCTGTACCCCACATACTCAAACAGAGCCATCGTACCTGCACCTCTCCATGGCATTTTCAGCACAAGCCCACCTCCAAGAGAGTGTGAAAACAAGTGCTCTAATCCTGCCTTAGCTCCGCCTCAGTGCCCCGGCCTTAGCTCCGGCAGGACTCAAAACAAAAGAGCTTTTGAAATACCAAAAGGGAAATGCCATAGAGACGAACACCCGAATGGTCTCAGTTCAACTCACAGACAGAAGCAGGAGGAGACAGAGCACAAGCCTATGATCCTTTCTGAATGAGGGAAGATACTTTAGTCTGGCTCCATCCAGTGACACAAAGGCTTCGAAATCACTGAACATAATAATGAACAAAGCCACAGTCCTTTCAGAATTATTAACTTACTAACCACATTGCAATACCACAGAGCACACCAGGTATTTATGGTGTATTGTATATCATGTGTTAAGTTTGTTTCATTGTCTTTTTTAGATCCATTTCTAAGAGGCATTGTATAGGATGTCCCTAAAGTCTCTTTACAATAAAAAAAAAAAAAATAATAATAATAACAAAAAGAAATTGATAAGATATATTCATTAGTTTTGTTCTATTGTACTTCAGACATCCTGTTGATTAAAGAGGTGTCCTTTTGAATGAGGCCGTAGAAATGGATACTCCTCAAGAGAAGGCACAATGTGTATCATGGCTTATTGAGACAAAATCTGACACACACACTCAAAAAAACAACAGAACAAAGTATGGAAGAGATCGTCACTCACATACACAAAAAAAGGTCTTTTTTTGGGGGGGGGGGGTTGTTTTAAAGGTAATCACAGAAGCAACCATTTTTAGATCTGATAATGGATTCTTTAGTTTTCCACACTTCCACACTTAAACAAGACATTGTGCTTGTGTCTGGTTCAGTATATAATTATAATCTATGACCTCCATGTATATTTTGGACATTTTAAAATGCAATATTGATCCAAAGTGATCTAATGAAAGAAACAAGTCCGCTGACATCCCTCCTGCCCCTTACTGTCGCTATAGACGTCATCATAACTATAGATAGGTACAGATCACACTGGGGAGTTGTTGATGCAATTGATTTTTTTTCATAGCTGTGACACTGCCAAATCTGTGTATGGCCAAGTAAAATTGGTGAACAAAGTACAGAGCAGTGGCCGTGCACCTTAAAGGTGAAAACTGAGGTAGATCGGCACAGTGACATCTTAAATGAAGAGAATACCATTACTCAGACGTGCAGGAATCACTCTAAATACAACTTTTAGAGGGTAAATGTGAAGGGGAAACAATTATAACATGGTTAAAAGCTCTAAAAAGTTTATTTTGCATCATAGATTTAATTTAAAACACAAAAACAGACACAAACCTGTCATGATGCCTGCATTTTCTGTCTCCCTGTGTGCTCTCCCCCTCCCCTACCTGTCTGAATCCGGAGCTGGGCGGAGTTCCTACTCCTCCTGTGCGCACCTGGAGCGCATTAGTGCAATCATCACCACCTGCTGTCGAGTATATGAGGGCTCGGCAGAAGACACTTGGGGCTAGACTGTCCACGTGTCAACGTGAATGCTCCAGCTTAGTTTTTGCATTTTGTTACCTGTCTGCCTGTTATTCATTGTTTTTTTTTGCTAGTGATGTTAAAACCGAAACCTCATGAAACATCGAACCACTTTGAGACAACTGCACTGAAAATGACACACTGCTTCCCCCTTCCTCTAACACCCATTCCCCTTTTCTGTGACTTTTATCTGAACGAATTTTATCACTTCCATTTTATTTTTATTCTCTTATAACTTATTCTCCTGTTTATTATATTATTTTACATTATTTTGTGTCAACTTGTGTTTAAATTAAGTTGCTTTTCCCTCTTTGGCGCAACTCACGTTTTTAAATGTGCTATACCAATAAAATGGCTACTTTCTAATAAAAAAATTACTTTTCAAACTGGTGTCTTTGTGTCCTATACTATATGTATGTATTAGTTTTACTCTGACTTGGCCAACTAAAGAGTTTGCAGCTACAGAGGCATTTTAAACTGGAAAAATTGGAGAATAAAATTATGTGGTTAAGCAACTGGGATAGTGATTGCGCAACTGTAGTTTTTCTGAAATTGGAACATTTTTGGAAAAGGTGTTGGGGATGTGAGTGGGGAAATGTGAGATATGGTATTTATAAAGTTTTAGAGATTTTCTCTTGAGCACAAATCATCAAACACTTGTCTTTATTCGGGCTTATTAAGTCAAAGTGCTCCTGTGCATATGACCGTGCTCTTTTTGGTGGCAATAGCTGTCCCTCCATATCTGTTCCTTACTGTCTCACTCACACTCTCTTTCTACCACTCCAACTCACTCTCAAGACTTACCTACCACTTGCCTATATCATTGACCTAAAACTATGACTATGTATATTATATAGGCCTAGGTGTATATTGATGTGAATCTGTATGTGGTAGAGTGTATCTTGTGTTATGTAATATGTCTGTGTATATAAATGTATCTGTACTAGGTGTAATCTGTTCTTACCTGTTGTATCTTACTTGCTTTAATATAAACTTTCTCTTATTGAATAACTAGTATAGTGTTAGAAATGCTGTCAACAAAATCTCCTCCTCTCAAAACCCACAATTCTTAGGGGGATTCAGACTCTTTTAAAGCTCTGACACAATTATAAGCCACCCCCATCAAAATTCCCGCAAAGCAGCTTGAAACCCGAGCTCGACGCGTATCTCTGACACTTCTGACGTAACGAGGCCTCGGTTTGACTGGTCACGTGATTTTTGGCGTGGTGAAGCGCGTATCGAAACAACGCTCGGCAACACTTCCGCTTCATACAGAACATAGCGTACAGTGTCGAGCTGAGAGGCTCGAGCATAACATCTCTAATTTTTGCCACCTTCCAGATTCCTGCTCTCGCTCGTTCCTGCTCCGGTATAGTCCACCCGTCTGCCTTGCCTCCTGTCCCGTCTTGGTCTCTGGCTTGCTTCCCGTCTCCGGCCCTGGCTCCCGCTCTCTGGATTACTCCTGCTGGGTCTTTCCTGGTCCTGTCCCTGGTCCCGTTGTGCTCCGGCCCTGGCTGTCTCCGTGCCCGCTCCGGACAACCCCTGCTTGGCTTGCCCTGGTCTCGTCCTGGTTTTCCCATTCCTGCTCTGCACCACGCCCGTCTGGTCTGCCTCCCGCTCCCTGCTCGCCGTTTAAACGAACTATTGAAAACTGTTTTAGCACAAACTGTAAATAAACACTGTCAACTTGCCCCGAGTCTGCACTGATTAGTCCACACCCGCACTAGCCGTTACAACAAAACCAAATAGTAAATGCCTATATGTTTTCTTTGTGTAGCTTTGGAATAGCACTATATAAATTCAAGTCCAAACATTATGAGATGTTCTGGGCTAACAGTAGCCAGTAAAATATCTTGGCCTGATCCAACCCCAAAACAATATTTTGGATCCAATATTTATACATTTTTCAGGATCCAATAAAGGGAAAGCTAAAGAGAAGGTTTAGCCTACAAATATTGTATAAGCAAAATATGTCTGTAGTGTGTACTGTCTGCATCTAGTTATACAGCGTTTGTCCAATAATCAAGAAGTGTGCAGTTGGCTTGCTTCGATGTTGTTAGTTATACAACAAAGGGGAAAATTCCTCTCTGGTCTTTGAAAGTTGTGAAAAGTGCTGATAAACTCATCACAGTAAGTAGGGTAAGTGACAAATAACTTCAGACCACTGCAAACTGTTTAAAACGAACTACTTCTGTTTTTCTTGTTTTTAAGACAATAAAAAAATCAGGTACAACGCCAATGAGTAGCAATAGCACATATCCATCCCAGTGCCTCCGTCTGCAGCCTGTTAGTTGTGATCGATGCATGGGTCACTCCTACAGGACACACTGACCAGGCTGCACTGCTCGTTCTGACCTTTTTTGAGGCTCCACAAACTGCAGAAATCCTTTAGCTCAGCCCCAGCTCTGGTTGAACTCCTTTTAGGCACATGGCCCCACACAGTAGGGACCAAACGGGCTGCACACCAAATATTCTATACAAAAGAAAATGCATCATCTTTATCTGCTGCACACCGACTGTTTGGAAAATCTTTTGGGGGAACTGTCTTTGACTTGTCCTCCAAGGAAGCTAAAAATGTACTCAGGCAAAACAGACATTGATCTTTTCAGGGATAATATGTTGCCAACTGGGGCACTTGTCGATCTAAGCAATATTATGAAGAGTATTTTGTAAGAGAGGAACAATTTGTGTTGTTTTGTCACAATTCAATTCTTATCTTGCTACATGAGTCCTGATTTCAATATGATATGATTTGGTTGTGCCTCAGAAGAATAAAAACATGTTGTTTTTTTTGTTAATTATCAGGATTTGGGTTTTTTGTATATTCTGTGCTGTTTTCTCCCCTCCCTTCTGTGTTTGAGCCTGGAGCTGGGTGGAGATTCTGGTTTCTCCCACACCCACCTGCAACTCATCTTCAATCAAGCTGCACCTGTGAGGACAAAAGGACTGAGAACCCGACACTCAGGGCCAGATCATCTTGTCATATTCTGGTATTTCCACAAGCCGTCCTTCATGTCAGACTCCCATTTATTCATCTGCGTATCCACTGTGATACTGCTCCTTGGACCCACTCTGCACCTCGGCCTCCGTCCTAGCTCTCCACAACTGGGACAAACACCCCAGCCTCTGACCCTGTGACCCACGACCGGCTCCAAGACTACTGCCTACAACACCGCTCTCAACTGTCTGCTCTGTCTACCTTCATTCATATTTCTGTGCCTGTAAATAAACTTTGTTCAAACTTTTACCCGAGTCTGAATCTTTGGTCCTATTAAATAGAACATTAGCTTACTGCTTTAAAAAGAACCTTGAGCACAATTACATGTTTGCCCTATATTAGGCTACTTATGACATTGTCAGTTAGATAAATATGGCATAAATACTTCAAGAATGTTTGCCATTTTATTTGAAAATTATTTTACACGCAAGCGGCCATTGTTTCCGTTGCAGTGCATTCTGCATAGTGGTGTAAAACTGGACTCTGTGCTGTTGGCAATGCAATGACTCAAACTAGACAAATTGTAGCTGATTTTGACAAACAATCTCTCATTTCTTTCTTCAATGCAACTGCAGTAAAACATTTTGGAACAAGCTTCAACAATTCATCCATAATACAACTGGACTTGTGGTCAGCCTCCAGGAGAGCGACATCTTATTTTCTGTCAAGCCCTTTCAAAATAAAGATCTCACCTTCGTAGTGCACCTCCTCATTCTCCTGAGTAAACACCACATCCATCTAACCAAATGGTCAGAATCCAAACCTAACTGGAATTATGACCATGGCCCCTGAAAACGGGAATAAAACTTGAGAAATAAAACAGCGGCCGTTCATATCTCGACTCAGTGGTTTAACAAATATTGAATATAACACAAATTTTGTACAAATCTGGTACATCAAAAGAACATATTTACTTAAAAAGGAGAATAAAACTTGAGTAATGTCACAACAGCAGTCATGAACTCAGTGGTTTAAAGACTCAAAAACTAAAGCTCCCCCTACTGTTCACCTGACCGGATGTGCTTATCTGAAACAAAATGATTTCACAATATCAAACCACATTACAGTGTAATAATAAAATGAAATGACTTTTAATCTTGAAAATAAATCTAATCAATTCATAATTTAACCATTCGTAATTTTGTAAAATAAATGTTAATTTAAAATGTAGTACCATTTTTATAACATTTACACACACTCCTTGGAAATGAGCGGTTGTCCCGACATCTTACTCAAAACACAAATATTTAGAAATAATTCAAAGTGCATGTAACCCTGCTGAACAGCTTATTTACAATAAATAAAATAAAGCATGTTTAGGTCTTAGCATTAGCAGTATCTCAATGCCAAAGTATCGTTATCACAATAACATTTTGTCTTGATACAGTCTCCTCAGTTTCACTGTGAACCTCAGTCACCCATTACATCTTGTCACTTTCAGCTTTTTGGGTTATTACACCATACTGCATTGGCTTTTCTCAGTCTCTGTATCAATAGTCATTTCATCTTAGTTCATCACTAGAGTATTACTTGTAAGTGACCATAACATTAGCCCCTCAAACGTAATTATCCTCTCGGATATAATAAAACTCAGTGCAATAAACCCGCAAACGTAATAATTTATCACAAACCTAATAATGATTCTCCACTACAAATGTAACAAAATTTCCCACAAACATAATATTTATTACATTTGTGTGAGTTTGTGGGTACAGACATGTTGTCTCACAAACGTAATGCAATATTTGTTGGTGAATTAAGACCTAATGGCTCCCAATTATAATGTATTAGTATTGGCCAGGTTACAGAACATTTACATGTTTTAATATGAATAATATTAATAAGAAAATTATGAAAATAAAATAAACTAATAATTAAATAAATTAAGAATAAGATAGTACTGTTACATTTTTTTTAAGTCTTTGCATAACTTTAAATGTGTAGGTTTGAAAGGGAATGGTGATTGTCCTAGAGCTCTTTTTCTCTTAGGTCTGATACACTGACCACTGCAGCGTGACCTTGTTGTTCTGGTCATCAGTTCAAATGTTAATGTGGTAAACCTTTTGAGTGGTGAAGATGTTTGATATTGTCACCGCTTTCTATCAAGGATCCTACATCCTTGTATGTAGACAGAAGTTTTATTGCTGTCTTATTTGCTTGTGATCAGCATGAAATTCCAAAATTTAGATGAGACAATATCATTGGATTCATGTAGGTTTTGGCTCCTTGGGTTGTCAGTGAGTTTCTTATACATCTGAAATTAGACAAATTATATTCTTAATGTATGAGAAACATTTTTTTTATGTGCTTAAACTTTAGTGTTGAATCTAAAATTATCCCCAGGTATCTGAACTCAGTGACATTTTTTACAGTGTCCCCCTTAACTTTAACTGAGGGGTAGGTTTATGATTTTGTTTTAATGAGATATTTATAGCTTTTTTTTTCTTTTTTGTTTCCTCAGCATTTAAAATTCTATAGAAATCCTTCAACCATATAGCATTTTTGTCCATTGCCATTGATAATTTGCCTGCCACATGTTCAAAGCCTTCTCATCTATGTCGATGGCGGTGTCATCAGCGTACATGCTCATTATGGCCCAACAGTTCAATTTTAGTTTCGTCAGAACACAGGACATGTCTTTGTCCCTGTGTGCATTTGCAAACTGTAATCTGGCTTTCAGCTTCAGCCAGTATCTTCACAAGGTCTTTAGCTTTTGTTCTTGGGTTAATATGCACTTTTCAGACACAGAATCCGTCTCCTTCGTGAGCGGTATAATGGTTGGACGTTCCCATGGTGTTTATCCTTGTGTATAGTTTGAACAGATGAACGTGGCACCTTCAGGCATCTGGAAATTGCACCCAGTGATGAACCAGACTTATGAAAGTCCACAGTTCTTTTCCTGATATCTTGGCTGATTTCTTTTGAGTTTCTTGTGTGTCTCCAATTAACTCAACTGTTGTCAATAAACCAATCAGAAGCTTCCAAAGACATGACATCACCATCTGGGTTGTCCCAAATAGTTTAAAGGCATAATAATTTTACTGTATTCACATTTCTGACTTTGAAGAAAGTAATGAAAAATTGTTTAAAAAAAATCTTTCTCTTACTATTCTGGTGTTTAGCAAATAGAAATAATTTTGATAATCCTAACTGAAGTAAAACAGGAAAAGCACATGTGTAAACTTCTGGTTTACACTGTATATGTATAGTATCTGTAACAACTAAAACTCCCAAAGAATAAAAAGTAGCACAGTGTGCAATGCTGTTAAATTTGAAAATGAATAACATACTGAACCATTGCTCTCAGTCCAGGTCCATACTGTGCTTTTTAAACATTAATGGCATTTTGTAGTGAAATGTTGAAATGTTAGTGGACATAATATTTCAACCCAAAAAAGGAAAACTGTGACAGTGCACCACAGGATAAACTGTTCCCTTTTATCAACCGAGCCGGCCAGAAAAAAAGGCCGAAATGGGGCATGTTAGCACCCTCTGTGAGTGCTTTGGGTGATGGTGGGTGGATTACAGTTATATTGCAGCTATATTTAGTTATAGCCCCCATTTTTCATCCAGTGAACAATGACAAAAACTCACAGAAATTTGCACACACACGCACACAAAAGAGGCACCTCTGGCAATTTCCAATTCTGGAGATTTCCAATTAAATATATATACGTGTGTGTGGGGGTGTGTGTGTGTGTGTGTGTGTGTGTGTGTGTGTGTGTCAGTGGTTCTTAACCTGGGTTCGATCAAACCCTAGGGGTTCGATGAGTCAGTCTCAGGGGTTCGGGGCAGGTCAAGACACACAGGACTCATATGATTAGTGGTCTGCGAGCGTCTTCAGACGTTGGCCCAAATCAACAAATGCACCCTTTGATGTGCTGTGAAAATGACATGAGAGTGGCACTTGCCAAGGTGAAGCCACGCGTTTCTGACCTGGTCTCTCAAACGCAACAGCAGAATTCACACTGATTTGCAGTAAATATTCATTAGCGCAGGGGTCGGAAACCCGCGGCTCCGGAGCCGCATGCGGCTCTTTCATCCTTATACTGTGGCTCTGGCTAGGGAAAATTAATTTCAAGTATTTAATTGAAGTGTATTTTATTTGTGTTAGTTCTTTTTTATTGTAGTTTAAATGTGAAGATTATTGTGATCTTGAAATATTACAATATTTTTTATAATACAATATTTTTCGTTGATCAAAATAAGCGTCACACTCGCGGAACAATGTTAAAAACAAACACTGCTCACACCTCACAGACACAGACACAGCTCACAGTCCTGCGTAAAGACACAGCCCTGATTTTTAGACGCTGTGCGCACAGGGGTCAGGAGCAGGAGGATGTAACTGTCCCCGTCCCTCCTGACGCGCAAATAAGCTCGTCCGTAGATGTATAATGAAAATCTTTAGAGGAAATCGCCACAGAAATCTATTTGATGTAGTGACAAGTTTATTATATCTGTGATAGATCTGCTCTTGTCTCCGCAATGACGTATCACGTATAACACATCAGACACGTCGCTCAAAAGTAGAGCCACAAGCGAGTGAAAATGAGCCAAATCAAAAGTCTTTGGAGAGCTTTTTAACAAAGGAGAAAAGGCTAACTGAGGAGCTTACGACCTCCGAGAAAAAAGAAGCTACATTTAACAGACACCAGGAGTCCTACGTAAAATATGGGTTTGTCGCTACAGGTGACTCTCACGTGCAGAGCCCGCTCTGTGTAATATGCGGGAAAAGCAAATGAGGCAATGAAACCTTCAAAACTGCTTTGGCACATGGAGACTATAAGCACCTGGGATTAAGAGATAAGCCTTTAGAGTTTTTTTTAAAGAAACTGCGGAGCAGACTAGACATAATCACACTGCGGGTGTCATTGTCTCCCATCACTCCTCGATGGGACCACCTCATCGCAAAGACACAAGTGCAGGGCTCCCTCTGATGCAGCGGTTTGGTGAGTTGTATTTTTTATGCACTTGACTTATTTTTGCCATATTTATCTGCCACATGTCGAAGGCCGGTCCATGAAAATAAAACCTACATTATTATTATAATTATATATTATGTTATCTTCATTTTAGATGTCAAAAAGTATTTGCGGCTCCCAGTGTTTTATTTTCCATGGAAAGTGGGTCCAAACGGTTCTTTGCGAGTTAAAGGTTGCCGACCCTGTAGGGTGATCGAAATTAGGTGAAGGGTACTGTTAAAATGTTAAAAATAATAAATGGCACAAATACAATAATATAATTCATGCATTGTATTGGTTTTATTCTTTGAACACAGTGATGTTAATGCACAATTGATTTTGTGCACCAGTAAAACATACATGTCTTGAATTTGAATATATATATATATAATATATAATGGTGATGCTGTCCACTCAACCACAGATCAGCCATATTGGATGAAAATTTCCAATTTTTTTTTTGTAAATATCAAACTTCAAGGGCGTTCAGCCGTACAGGCTCAAATTTGGTGGAGCATCAAAAGTTTTTACAATTTGCAGTCAGTGTGAATTTTTACAAATTGCTCCCATTTGCACATACAAACTCTGATTTCAGTGAAAATTTAATCAGTTGTTAAACTTCCTGACCTCCTTAATAAAAATTTTGAAGTCTCAAATTTAGTGAAAATGATCCAGAAGAGTTAGGCGTCAAAACGTTTAAAAAAAATGTGCACAAGATTTACATCCTTTTCAATTTGCCCAAAATGTTAAAATTTCCCATACCATTTTCTTCCGCTTTATCCAGGGCCCAGTTGTGGAGGCATCAGTCTGAGCAGAGAGGCCCAAACTTCCATTTCCACACACACCCGATCCTCCTGTCAATCTCACACTCCATCCTTCCCTCACTTGTGACGGCAAGATGCTAGAACCACTCCACTTGAAGCATGGACTCTCCACCCACCTGGAGAGGGCACGCCAGCTTTTTCCAGTCGAGAACCACGGCCTCGGATTTAGAGGAGCTGATTTTCATCCCAATCACTTCACACTCAGCAGCAAACCGCCCCAGAGGCCATCAGGATTATCTGCAAACAGCAGAGATGAGATCTTGTGGTCTTCAAACCAGACCTCCTCCGGCTCCTGGCTGCGCCTAGAAATTCTGTCCATAAAAACAATGAACAGAACCGGTGACAAAGAGCAGCCCTGGCGGAGTGTAACATGCAGTGGAACAGGTCTGACACAGCTCCTGCTCTGGTCAGAGAATGTTCTTGGGAAATACTGGAGCAATTCTGCCAACGACAGCCAAGACAGCGCCTTCCCCTTAGCATGGTCTTGGCATGAAGTCGCTCATAGTTTACTTTGAATCAGGAACCAGACAGCCCTTCGAAAAGGGCCCCAGACCCCATGGAGAAAGAAATGGGGAGAAAGGGGAGAAAGAAATGTAACTTTTCAAAGATTTCTGAAATTTTTTGCATAATTTTCCAATAAAAAGTCAATAATACCTATGCCATATTTCTTATAGTTTTGCTGTAGTGATGACAAAAAGTCCCCAAGTTATTCAAATGGTAAAATCACAGGTTTCTTAACACAATGTCAGGTTTCTTAACACATGAGATATTTATGAACTCCTCCTTGGGCATTTGTTAGAAAGAGCTCAAATTTTGTGAAAATAATCTAGCAGCATCAAAAGTTATCAAAACATTTTGTTTCCGATTTACAGTCTTTGTGGTGCAGCTCTACACTTTGTCCAGAATTTACAAATTTGTAAAAAAAATACCCCCAATTCTATAGCAAATAGGAAGAGAAGATCACACCTCAAAATTGGCAGTGGTCGTAATATAAAGAGGGAAATTGAGGGCAATAGCACCCTCCGCTATATTTCTATAAATATTTAGAAAATATATTGTGCAGTCCTGCCTGGGACTAACAGTTGTTCATCATGTCAAAGAAAAAAGCCACTGCATCCACGTTTAAACAGGGATTATGTGAGCTATGAAAACTGAATAAATGTCTGAACCGCAGCAGTTGGCGGCTCTTTGAAGTGTGTAGTATTTGATGGGCTTCGCTTCACTGTCGGATTAATTCCTTCTCGGTTGAAAATAAAAATGGGCGAAGAAGCAGTTAATCTTAATAAGCATATTTGGAGGGATAAGTGGAGCAGACAGGCTTTATTGATTGGCTGGTGTCTGACCAAGCATGTCAGGTGCATCTGTGCTCCTCTCGACCAAATGTCCCACCACATCCCTGGTTAGCTGCACACATCTGCTTGGAGCTCTGACATATTTACTCAGTAGAGCCAAACCTTGTATCCAAGAGTTGTGTTCCTTCAAAAATAATATTAAAGCTGCACTGTGTAACTTTCCTTGGAGGAGGTCCACCACCTGCTTGTCCCCATGGAACAAGTTATTGCTTTGCTGGGAATGTCCCATTAGAAAACATGCTTTGTTACTGTGAGCAGGCACTGTACCTCCACACAGAAATGACTTGACTAACTTGGCCTGGTGACGTCACCTGTTTGTCTCCATGGTGATAGACAAGTTAATGCCTGTGTAACATCCCAAACAAGGCAAAAAATTACAGCAAAAAAACAAGAAAAAAAAAATCAAATACAAGGTATATATAATTTATGTAGAATTTAGAGTATACAAATCACACGTCTAATGACCTGAAAACAGCTCCGGACCAAAAAAAAACTTGTTGCATATTCTTTGTTTTTGTATATGAAGAATTGTTGGATGGGAGCACTGGTGATGCAGATGACATATAAAATATCTTCCAGCATGTTTTTGGACGAGGGAAAAATTGACGAGGGAAATGTTATAACATGGTAGAAAGCTCCAAAAAGTCGATCTTGCATAATACACCCTTTTTGCCCTGTAAGACAACTGCTGTGATTTTGGACTATACAAAGATGAGTTGAATCTGTCACTGGTCCTTTTGAGGGCACGGACCCGGATAAGGATTTCAATCTTCAGCCCAATCTAAATTTTACACACATTTTTTTTTCACTAACTTACAGTGTAATTCACAGTGCAGCACCCCCTTTTCCAAGAGACACATTTTATATACAAATTATTTCATTGACAAGCTGAAAGGTCCTCAATCGAACAGTTCTCTCTGATTCAGTTGTGTAAAAAAAAAACCTCAGAGCTAACCCGTGTCTACAGCCGCCCTTTCTTTTGTCGAAGTAGCTCTCAGCTGCATAGTTCGCATTCAAACTGCTTTGAACTAAAGGTGATCCATGCCCCTCTTGACTCGTCACCCACTCTCTGCTCCACCCTGCACTGACTTGTTGAATTATATCTTTTAGTCCCCCACACTCTAATTACTGAACCATTATACCTCTCACTGGCCCTTCACTGCTTCTTCACAGACACGCAGAGCCTCAGTAGTCCGTGTAAGAATCCTGGTATCACACAATAGCTTCTAATAAGATGGATACAGTAATGTGAAAAGGGTCAGTATATGAATATTAATGAAAAATACGACAAAGATACGACATCTGAAATATGCCAACTGGTCAATTCCATGGCTGAAGGAGTTGAGCTTTAATTTCCATCTAGAACAGCTCCCATTTGGATCCAGTATAAGTTGCCAGCCCCTGTACAGTCTCATTTGGTGTTTTACTTCTATAGGATATTAACTGCTGATACATAACATATTTAGATCACCATGGTACCTCTTATTGTTTTGAAAATACTATATACACCCAAAACAACATATTAACAACAATTTTATAAGTTCACATTTGTTTTTGCTGCTGTGTACACTTCTATATCATGTTTTTGTATGTTTATGGAGAAATGTCATGTGGGAGCATGGATGATGTAGGCTTGTGCGCTGAGCATTGCACAGAATCTTAAAGCTAACCGTAAGGAGAGTGTGAATACGGCCCAAAAGAGATCACTAAAATACTGAAACTTGCATGGACGACATCTAAAACCTCTTCAGGAACATTATAACATGGTATAAATAATACACCTCTTTAATGTTACAAAATGTTGAAACTGGAAATGAGGAGGTTGTTTTGTCAGATAAGGACATAGTGGGTTTTTTTTTTTTAGTGTTTATTTGTCTCAGGGTATCCCATAAATCTTTGCGATGTGATGTCACAATCTGTTTTTAACCATTTTGAAAAGTGCTTGTGAAAGCTCTAAATGTTTCAATAATACCTAAACTTGTGTGAACACAGCAATCTGTTTAGGATAGTGCATATGCATTTGTCTTCTCTGCCATGACCCAGTAATACTCCTCTAACTTAACTATATACTGCCATTTCAAAATAAAATGAAAGTTATCTCTACTAATGACCAAATCTTTGAGGTAATTTTAGATGAATATCAAGTCAATGCTCTTGTGAACAGACAGTGGGCCGATAGAAAGCAGAAGATTAAAATAGGTTCCCACATAAGTTATAGCTCTGACCTTTGGTCATAATTACCTCAGAGTGATATGAAGTCCTCTGAAAGTGGTGACACTTCCAAACAGTTTGATACCATAACTCAGTGGGGATGTAATTTAAGAATGATTGCTGCATCTCTTGTGGAAAGGTCAGTTAGGCTCTAAGTAAAGTTTTAGCAAAAAAAAAAAAAGATAGCGGTCTGTATTCCAAGCTCGTCCTCATTGAAATGGGTTGCAGGGCCTGTTTCTATTCATTTTATATGGTCGGGTGACTCCTTAAAGCAGACCTATTGTGCTTGCGTCTGCTATATACTTATAATCTGTAACACCGGCAGATAAGTTTTGCACATTTGAAATTGCAATATTCATCTAAAATGACTTAATGAAATGACAAGTCCAGTGACATCTGCGGTGCCCAGTGGAAGCTGACGCCGCCGCAAATGTCATCACAACAAAGCGCCGTGCAGATCAAGCCTGTTTTTTTTTTCATTTGTACCAAAATGCCGCCGAATCCTACATGCAACACCAATTAAGAAAATAAAATTGGAGAACAAAGTAAGTAGAGTGCACTGGGCATATGAATTAAAGATTACTAAGGGGAAACAAATAAAACATAGTCCAAAGCTCTGAAAAGTTGATTTTTGCATAACGGGTCTGCTTTAAGATAATAAGTCCATCTGCCCCACTCAGATCACATAGGTAGTCGCACATGTTTTCAAGCACCTGGCGCATCCCAAAACGTTGTTTTTTTTGACGGCGCATCTGGGGGGGTCATGCGTTTGAAGCACAAACTGAACATCCAAGGCTTCAAATGCCAGAGAAAGAAGAAGTGCATCAACCAAGAGTATCACGTGTATCAGGAGCCTCCGCCACATGTGACACAGTGATGCCACATTGTGTTTGTACCATTAGTCAGACCACAGCTCTTCTCCAGGATCTTTACCATAAAGCTTCTCTGTCCAATAAACAACTTTGACATTAACAACACTTACAAACAACACATAATATAGCGATGGTAAGTTGCTACGATTTTAAAAGCCCATTATAATGCATATTGTATCTTTTAACTGTTTTCTAATTGCCAGTTATAACCAGAATAGATCATATGTTGAACTACTGTGTGAAATTTACTCATGTACAGTTGCATATATTAAAAAATGGCACGCAACAAATCCACAACAGCTCCTTCTGTTACACCGTGGCATTTTGACAGCAATTATTTCCAAGAAGTGCAGCATAAAATTACCATTAAAATGCTCCCAACAGTATGGTACTTTATTTCTCCTAAAAAAAAAAACCCAAGCTTTTTCATCCAGTTGAGTAAATGACAATGCTTTCTTCTATTAGACATAGGCGACCAAAATGAACATTGACAGATACTGACAAGTGTAAAGGAGAACATCTGCAGCTCAACGTCACACTTGTTAAATGTGCTGCGCGTGATTTTTATGATCTTGAAAATATGAAAAAGAGTCAATTTGAGCAGTTTGCAGTGGTTCAAAGTTATACCTCACTTACCTCATGCATCCCGAGCACCCTAATTATTCACCGCAATGAATTTCTAAGTGTTTTTCACAACTTTCAGAGACCAGGGTGGAAGAAAATGGATGGACAACTAGCAAGCTAACACGCACTTTCTGATTAACGGACAATAAAACGCTTCACAATTAGATGCAGACAGTACACGGCTCACTCATTTTAACCTCAAAAGCTGCTTATTAGACCTATCACAATAATCAATTTTGCAATAAACGATAATATTGAAATTACTTTATGCTACTATTTAAGATTGAAATAATGCAAGATAATCCCAGGAAACACTGTTAAAAAGACTGTTTCACTAAAAGACATGAGCTGCAACAAATAAATAGCAGAATGTACAAATAGTTGGCCAAAAAAGCTAACTATAAATACAAAAATACCAAAAAAATCTCCCCACTTTCGCACAGAAAAATTACTGATGATAAATATCGAGGCCCAAAATATATAGCTTTCATATATTGAACGATAAGTCGGTATAGTAATTATCACGACAGGCCGACTGCTTATACAATATATCTGTACTGGGGCAAGACAAAGTTGGCTCAAATACATTTCAGAAACTCTCGTGCAGGACCTTTAAATCCATTTGAGCAATCTTTCTGCTACTTGCTATTCAAATTTGAACATTTGAGCTTTTTGCATGCACCAACAAAAGAGAAAGAGAACTTAATTATCCCAACTGTGAAAATTGAAAATCTGCTTTTTCCACATTTCAACACGGTCAACTTTGTGTGGATTAGTCAAAAGTCATTGGGAATAATGAGTCTTAGGGGATTAGCTCTGTTTCTCACACATTCTTTGAGGTGGAATTCTACACTCCAGATGTGGGTAGAGTAGCCAAAGTTTGATATCTGTACTAATATACAAAACTGCCAAAAGTAACAATACATCAGATAATATTACTCAGGAAGAGGCACAAAGTAATGATCCAAGAAATTACTCAAGTAAGTGTAAAAACAGATCATATCTGAAGGAGCAATGCAACAACAACAAAAATCCACTAAATCCTATTACTTTCACACTTATATTGCCTATCATTTCTACTGTAGTAGAGATATCTGAATGATTTCAACTGCCATCTAGAAGTTAACCTGAAGCTTCTGATTTTAGGAGCTACAATCTGCATGTTAACATCACCAGATTAGAATTAGATGTATAATTTGTTACAGACATGCATCAGGAGAAATAGAGTTATCAAAAATGAAGTTTTAAAAATCCAAATGAATATGATTGTCACAGTTTACAGAAAAAATACAATAAACCTGACTTTTCAATCCCCTGGTGACAAGAAAATAAAATTTACTCACAGCATATTTCCATAGTTATGTGCAAGTGATGCTTTTGTGCTGGCATCACATGATCATTTATGAATCATGAGGTGAGCAGGTGTACAGTCTCCTCCATCATTGCTTATTACAATATCAGCGTACATAAAACAGATTTAATTTACACGCTAATAGCAAATTACTTCAAATGAGCAAATTGCAACAGCTGCTCCTTCATCCAGAATGTCAGGTGAATTTGCATGGCGGCCATATTGGTAGTGTCAGTGTGAGTAGTGACAACGTCAGAGCGGCAGATGGATTCTTTCCAGCTCCAGATTCACATATAGTGTGTATTAAGAAGAGTGAGAATGTGTATTTATATGTAGATTTATATCCAAAGATATTTGAGTTGCTGCTATTTAGTAACAATCTAGTAGTGCTGTCAAAGGATTAAAAATTTAAAGTTAACAGCTACTTTTACCCTTTGTTCAGGAGAAATTGTCACTTCCAGGTCTGAAATCATCCAGATGATTCTAATGAAGGTGCTTTAAGTTTAAAAACTCCATACTCCCACCTCCACTGGGACAACAGTGGAGCGTTTGTCCACGAATCTGAAGGTTGGCGGTTCAACATAAACATCATTGGCAGAGCGGTAAGACCCACTGACCCACAGGTTGGCGCCCACTCATTCTCCCACAAAAGAATGAGTGGGGGTGGATCAAAACACTTGATCCACCTCGCCCTCAGTATCTACGTACACGTGTGTGAGAATGGATGAGTGGTTCCTTGATCTAAAGTGCCTTGAGGGAAGAAAAGCACTATATAAAATGTGATAATTTACCAAAAACCCAATGGAGCACTTTCTGTATTACCACATGACGTCACAACTTAGAACATTTTTTTTCTGTTTGAGAGAAGAAACAAAACACAACTCCACTATATTTTTGAGGAGGAAACAACATTATTTAGCGTAATCCATGAACACCAAAATCACACAGAGCTTTTTTTTTTTTTTTTTTCCCCACACAATTCTGCTTTTTAACAAACTGAACCAACTCAAAAATAGAATTCAAATAAGTGATCATGACTTTGTGGAATGGCTTTATCCTGTAGAATTTCAGACTGCTTACATATAGTTAAACACATATAATTTACATCATATTTGCAAAGGATTACAATAAAAGCTCTCTTATATTTATTCTCCAACTTAAATTTCCCCAGTCGCAAACAAAGCCGTAAACAGATAGAGGGGGCAGTGGGTGGAGATGCATGGATGGATGCGCTGTGTCACTAATGATGAGGAAAATGGAGGGTCATGTGGGATCCCCGGCTGGATGGAGAGCCCGGTTCGGCTGAGTGGTGGGCGGATTCACTGTCGACATGTCATTACAGCATTGTTTCAAAGGGGACCTTTGGACAGGGAGTAATAGGAGGAGACAGAAGAGATAAATGTGTTCCGGAAGAGAAGCAGCAGGCTGGGAGGAGGCGGAGAAGCCAACCCCCGTCAGATCCACCACAGAGACATGCGCTGAGGGTCGACAGGTCACATGGAGAGGAGAGGAGGGGGAGATACTGCAGCATTATATGTGTATGTGCTTGGGAATATTACAGTGTTTGTGCAATATTACAGAAAATGCATGTCAGGCCATTTTGGGGTTGTTAGACACTTATTATTGGTTCAACACTAATTAAACATGGAGTATTATGCTAAATCGATTTTTTGCGCTTTCTACCATGTTATAATGTTGCTTGCTTATCAGAAACATGCCAGAAGAGGTTTAGATGTCATCCATGCATGTTTCAGTAATTTAGAGATCTCTCCCGGATCCTTTTTGCACCATCCTTATGGTCAGAAGCAAGACTCTGTCCAAAGCTCCGCCCACAAGCCTATGTCATCCATCCTCCCACACAACAATTCTCCATAAATATACAAAAGCATGATACAACACTGTACACAACGATTGACCTAATGCGATGTACATTAGCTGATTTGTGTTGTGATAGCGCTCTGCAGGGGGAGTGAGCACAGACAGCAAATGGAGAGGAGACTTGGAGAATCAAAAACAAAAGTGAAACTTATTAAACATGTTGTTACGGCCCTGGGCCTTAAGTTTGTTTTGTTGTTTGTATTTATGTATTTTGTTTACTGTGTGTGTGCTCCCCAAGTCTCCTCTCCCCCTTAAACCTGGCAGCTGGATGCCTGGGCCATGATTGGACGACCGTTTTCAGCCTCGCCCACCTCCTACCGGGGGTAGTGGCTTTTGTTTTGAGAGACTTCGATTTGTCAGTACTGACTACAGTACTGACTGTGTTTGTCTGTGTGTAAGATTTTAGTTACTGTAAAAGTTGTGTTTAGTTACTTTACCTTTTATTGTTTTTGGTTTAATTCCTTGCAAGGTACATTTGTTTATGTATGTTTAGTTCCCTTTTGTTTAGTTCACCCTTACATACCTGTTAAATAAATTACCTTATTTTTCCATCTCAGTTTTCTTTTTTTTTTTTTGTTAACTCCCTTCCCCACACGAGCCGGGTTGTAACACATGTAAATTTGTTTAAAGTAACACATAGATCACATAGAGCAGTTAATGTCCCATAGAAGTATGATAGCTCCGCTTTACGCTGCAGCACGTTCCATATTAATTCAGTATAGGTCAAATTATGTTTTGACAGTATAAATCTGAATCCTGTTTTTTGTTTGTTTTATTATATGTTGGGGTTTACTGTTGCCTGCTGTGGTTGTTTTAAAATGTGCTATACAAATACATTTGTCTTGACTGCTAGAGGCATAAAACTATGTAAGGTCCTGTACAATTTTTCCCATGTAAGATTTGTCTTGGCCCAGTAAAGATATATTGTATAAGCAGCTCTTGAGGTCAAAGTAAGTCGGCTGTGTGCATCTATTTAGAAAGAATGGTATTGTTAGATAATCAGGATGTGTGCATTAGCATGCAAGTTGTTGTTACCTTTACCATGACAGCAGATCTCTGCTTTGGTCTCTGATGTTTGAAATGCATAAGGTAAATGAGGAATAATTTAGTTGTAAATAATTTAAAATGAAAAATGTCTTTTTAAAACAGTAAAAATGTACAGGTACAGCGCCTTTAACCAACTCTAAAGAAATAAAAAAGGCAAACTCATTGTTTTTTTGTGTTTAATGCTGGCTCTATGGGCCAAGAACAGAATGGGAATGTTGCTGCTTTGCCTAGAATGTTCCGCACTATGGCATGAAACACCTCTATCTCAATGGAGGCAAACAGGTGATGCCATCAGACTAATATACAGGTCAGATCTGTGGAGAAGTGACCCCTCTCCCAGTATGAAGGTGTGCTTTTTAAGGTACATGTGAGGAAGAAAAACATGTCATTGAATAATTGCAAGATATACAACTTTAAAGCAATGATGTGGATCATTCCAGGCAAAGCAATAACATGGTCATAGATGGATCCCGTGCTAGAAAGGTTAGTGCTAGTGCATGCTTAAGTATAAAATTTACCTTCTTTTTTTGTTCAATCATGAGGATGTTGTAAATCTTTATCAATAAAATTTTCTAGATTAGTTGAATTCTATTTTTGATTGAGAAAACTGAATATTTGGACTATAGATTTACCATTGTAAGCTTTTATTAAATACTTACAAAATGACTTCAGATCCTTATCCCCCAGCGTGTTTGGTACATCATATCTGAAAGCATGCACAGTGGGTTGGATCATTAGTATTCCTGAGCTGTCTCCTGCCTCTCTCCGCTCCACTTTACACTCTGCGAGACGTCCCCAAACACGGTGTGTGTAATGAGCCACAACACATTCCCTGTCCATCACCGAGGGACGCTGATGGGACAGACGCACAAACAGGCACGCAACAAGCTTGACTATGCCTCTTTTTACATTCCCTCTGTACCAGGGCTGTGGTTGACTGTAGAAATGTCCAGCGTATCGATTAGCGACCTTTATAAATACCAAAAATGTTGCCTATTTACTATAAGTAAATCAGCGCTGCTGTTTTAAACCTGGAGTCAGCAGACTTGGTTTTTATTACGTTGTTTCAGATTACCATTGCAATTTTAAATGTCCAAAATATAAACTAATGATCCATGGGTGCCATTACAACTATACAGCTGACAGAGGCTGAAAGATATCATCTTCAAAAGTCAATTTTGCATTTGTCCACAGCCCATGGGGTGCACCAGCTTTCCGGGAGTTGCCTCAGAATTGAAACCGGCTCTTAAAGGCAATGCAGTTTGTTTTCTAAATAGTATGGCAAATCTTGACCCAAAGAGAAACCTTGTGTCAATGTGTATGATGAACTGAAAATAATTTGAAAGTGGTTTTAAACAGTATTTCAAATATTTCTGAACCTACAGAATTGTGATTTTGTTAAACAACACTCAGACCAGACAGAGTACAGTAACAGTATGGAGCAGCTGTTAACAGGACTACATTATTCAGTGGGGCCCTGTTCAGAGCAGAATGAATCTGAAGAGTGTGTTTACAGAACCATCTGTTCAACTATAGCGCTGTGGATGTAGGACAGATGCCAGTGCTCAAATATGGAGAAACATCATTTTACAAATGGCCCGATTGGTCCCCATTTGATTTGAGTAAATCGCAAGTATTTATTGAATATCCAATCCTTATACTCTAAGAAATTGTACAAGAGTAATTTGTAGTGGTGCCTGAAAGTTGGAAGGTTCAAACCTCTGTGTGGGAAAACAAACCATGCATTTTAATGTAGAGGAGCCTATCTGTCATTCACCACTACTTAATTCAAAGTGCTACACATATGTGAGCCAGGTTAATATCAACAATGTCTGTTAAGACAAATGTGATTCTCACCCACTTCTCATGTGCTATATTCTTGTTAAAGACTCAGTATGTCACATTTTTGACAAAAAATAGTAAAAGTAAATTACAGATGTGTTAATTGCACTAAAAAACATGATTCCTTACTCTGTGTTTACTTGTAGTCCCATAAACCTGACTCTTATTTGGCCTGGAGAATGGCCTCCTCCTTCTGCTTGTTTCTATGAAAGTGTTATTTGGCTATATTATTTCACAGTATGGTGTACTCTAAACGTATCTGTCTCCAGGAAGAAAATTCTGTAGTATGGTTCTATTTGCACTAAATCAAGAAATTGACTTTCCAAACCTAGAAAGTTACATACTTTTCTTTAAATTAAGCCTAAGCTTAATACAACTGTGGCCAAAGCTTTGAATAAGAGCGTTATCTTTCCATTAACAGCAACATCTTGACTCAAAATAACCAAACACTGAGTTAAGCTGCATGACTGGTAAGAGATTTAACAGTCAGCCTTTGGGTTACAATGCAAACATTTTTGTCTGCTAATCTACTGCAGGCTAGATTATTCAGTTTTGCTAAAGAGTCAATATGAATCAATGTGACCTTTGACTGAGATAAAGAACTATCCCAGACCAATTCAATAAAAAGTGAACAGCTGTATATTTCTGCAACAGTCCCTGGGGTTCATTGACTGGAATTTATCAATTCATTGCTGGAAGTGGGCTTAAGTAAAAGACTTGACCTGCTTTATCACCAGGGTCAAAGCAGGTCTGCAGACAGTAATTTAAAATGAGAAGAGCGGATCTGTGGTAATGTGCTTTACTGCAGCCGTCTGCCTGGACAAGTAAGGTATGGTAGAATATCGCATTTGACCCATCCTTTAGTGTTGCTGAGGCAAATTTCGTAATGTGCTCTTCTTGCTTTGAATAATTAAGGTAAATCTGGTATTGCTCCATTGGGTTTTGATTTTCTTTGATGTTTTTTCCCCCCAATAATCACAGTCTGCATATCCAATGTCCAATTTCTTAGTACCGATTTGGACTTTTTAGGAGAGTTTTGTCTTATTTTATTTTATTTTTTTTTGTGTGTTTCAGATTTTGGGGTGTCAGAGTAACCTTGCACATCTAGATGGATTGTCATGATATTTGTTATTTCACAAACTCATACGAGCCCATCTTGGCATGCTCCTGCTGGTGCAATAGGCCCAACCACTGGTAGCTGAAAATTGGACTAATCACAAGGCTGCAATGTGGTTTGGGCAGAAGCCAAAGGCAAAGCTCCCAATCAAACCAAAACAAACATAGTGATGTTGACAGACATACTTAAGCCGAAGTGCTCCAATAGACGTCTAAAGGCTGGTTTGTAGTTCAGCATCAACAGGGATGTGCTACACAGCTTTTTAATGCACCTGACAGCTAATCAGAAAGCTTGCAGTTCTTGTCACGTATAGGTTGTGTTCGAGCACTTTGGCCAAAAAGTTACCACGCATCAAATTTCCAGGGATTGAAATTGGGACTGGTTGATCCGCAAATACTATATGGACTACTTTGAAAAGAGCTTGGAACAGCTAGTTTGGCACAGAAATGTCTGCAAACTAGCCTAATGTAATGTTTATTGTCCTGGTAACAATGTTAATGCAAATCAAATGTTTGGATTCCCACAATGCACCTGGACCCTGACTAGCCCCACAGAAGCTGGAACAGTTCTGTCGTAACGGTGCGGGTTGGACCAAGAGATTGTCAGTTCATTCAAATATACATGAGGGATCATGGAGCGGGAGCCAGACCAGGCGGGCGGAGTGCAGGTCGGGGACGGGGAAACCAGGACCGGAGTGCAGACAAGAGTGGGACGAGACCGGGGCAGGCAGGACAGGCGTAGTCCAGAGAACGGAGTCCAAGGCCGGAGGTAAGCAGCAAGCCGGAGACCAAGACAGGACAGGTAAAGATGTACAAAGATGTAAAATGTAAAATAAACATAAAATAAATGTAATTATAAATAATTCAATTTCATAAAGTTGGTTCTGTCTCTGTGTCTGTTCATTTAACCACATCTTATTCTGGTTGGTCAGAAGTCTTACAGTTTAGTCTCTCTAAGGGAATGTAGGGCACCAGAGACACAGGCATCCCATTTAAATTTTTCACTCATACATTCTTTCGTTTTAGCTTGACACTCAAGTATATCTGCAGTCTTCTTGGGGCTATGACCAACCTTTAGAGCTAGAGATGGTGTAGATGTTTGAGTCTTCACTAAAACCAGCCACCTTCCTGACTGCTTCAGTTACAATGTTAAAGTTACAAGATAAACAAAAGTCTTAAAAGAACAGTAAGTAGCCTTCGCTCTTGCTGTATTAAAAAAAAAAAAAAAGTTACTACAGTCCCAACTGAACTTGGATTGCCAGTGCCATAACCTGCAGACAGAGGATGTGTACACATTTTTCTCATTCTCAGTATATGAACAGGCCTTGCCTCATGTGAAAGCTCAGAACCTCCAGAATTATTCTACTGAGCTGCAGAGGCTGCACTAGCACTGATTGTCTGCAAAGGGTGGGTAAAGGTAGTGAGGATTCCGACCAGAGAGAGACCTTTTTGCAAACCAAATGAAAAGACTCCTTGTGAGGCTCATTCTGCTTTCTGACTGGATAATCTTCTTGAGAACCAGAACACCGAGTTATAATATCAAAGGGGTATACTACAAAGCGAGAGGTGGTTAAGATGGGTTAATCAAGCTTAAACCCTATTTCTGCTATCACAAAACTTGGCAACCCTATACACAGCAGTCTTATTTTGACCCTACGAGGGCTTTTACAGCATCTTTGTACTGGGGCAAAACAAATCATACTTACATGGAAAAAAATATGTAGGATCCAGAGCCTATTTAAAACAACAGCAATAATGGGCCTTTTCTGCTGTTCAGAACGAGATAACCTCATCAAATGGGATTGGCTGGTAATGCATCAAGTGTTCCTTGCTTGTCTGTTCAATTGTGTACCACAGAATGATGAATATGGAATTGTTGGCACCAGATGCAAGGCTGAGATTTTAAGCACTGGCAACAAACAATGTTGTAATTTGAGATTAAATTACATAAAAGAGTGCAAAGGAGTACACACAAAATATGGCACTTAGAGTCAGCAACTGAGAAAAATAATAATTTCCACCGCGTAGAAAGAAGATGGACTGTAGACAAATGTATGCCTGTAAAGTGTATGGCTTTTGAGATTGCTATTTTTATTGAAAAAGTGAACACAGGGTTTGTCAGGGAAGTCTCTGGCAGCTCATTTTAAGATGACATCTATCTCTGGGCACTTTGAGGAGTTTATATAGTGTTCAACTGGTGTTAACACTGTTGCTGAACTGACAAACTGATGAAGAGTTGTAGCTGGACGAGGGTTGATGTGCAGATGGTCCACAGGTGAGTCAACAGCAGCAAGAATCCGACGCTCCACTCAGGTAAGTAGACACAGGAGAGGGAGGAGAGAAACCCATATCCCAATACTCAGAACCTTATGGGCCTTCAGGTTCAACGTGTTTGTAGTTAAGAATAAATCAGTATTAGCATCATCAGTTTTAGTATTAGAGAGTGACCTATAAAACTGAGAAGCACCTCTTCACCAATGCCACGGTAATGGATCTAAGTAGGAACTGTTTAATTGTTGGGCTACAGGAAGACTCATCCAGGTGCTTCCCAAGCCCAATCACACCAGATCTAAATTCCATCCTAAGATTTATGGTGTACATTCGAACAGGCAAAGACACAGTTGTTTGAAAGTTGGATTAAATTTAGGTATAAACTTCTACAAACAAGGAACGAGGAATTTGCCATATGTGAAAGTATTCTCCCTCACTACTGAAGCAGATACAGATATGCAGATAGATAAAGTAAAGTGTTAGTTGCAGACAGAAAACAGACAATATTGTCCATTTTAATGACGTTGCCTTCAATTACCGACTGAGTGAAACTACAAAGAGAAAAAAAAGCAAACAGTATTTAGACTGTATGGTAATGTAATTGCACACATCTGACAGCTATTTGTTTGTATAAATATACACAAATAATTGAAAATATGGTCTCTAAGATTAAACATAAAATACTTACAAGCAATGCTTTATGTAAAAAAACAAATAAGGATGGATGTAGATTACATCAAGC
This sequence comes from Periophthalmus magnuspinnatus, assembly GCF_009829125.3. Classification (NCBI taxonomy): domain Eukaryota; kingdom Metazoa; phylum Chordata; class Actinopteri; order Gobiiformes; family Gobiidae; genus Periophthalmus; species Periophthalmus magnuspinnatus. The sequence continues at coordinate 14,528,564 of NC_047139.1, forward strand.
AATTTTTCAGTGTGCTGCATTTCTAACTCTACAACTTTTACATTTTTCCAAATTTAAATATTTGCATTTCAAAAGAGAACAGTCTTTTAGATTCATTTTGATGTAGCCTGTGACCCATGCTGCTCAGACCTTATGGATATCAACCAGAAAAGCAAAAGCTTCCATGATTTCTCAACACTAGTAAAGAGCGTCTGAGCGTGGAGCCCTAGACCCCTTGACTTCAGAGTCGACCTTCTGAAGGCATCAGCACAACATCATGGACTGAAACATCAGGACCTATTCCAGATAGAAACATCCTGTGCCTGCTTGTATGCACAGACATCACAGATTGGCTTAATCAATTTAGACTGCACCCATAACCTTAAATAATTTTATCTAATCTTTAATCTTTAGACCCAGCCAAGAGATTCACTCACTCAACTGCATATTTCATATTTAAATGCTGTCTGTTTAACTTGGTCAATAACTACCGTATTATCTGGACTATAAGTCACTTTGGAGTATAAGTCATACCAGCGAAAAAAGACGCAGTAATGAAGAAAAAACATATATGACATAGACAACTAACTGAATATGTGTCTGGTATGTCTATGTAAGATATTAACAGTTAATCAGATACGCTATACTAATGTAACATATGTCGGCTTGTCCGCAAGCACGAGAGACACTAAATTTCTTTTCACTGATGTTTACTGTGGTCTTACTTCTTCATCTTGCAAATAGATAAAATATAACATAAGCTCTGGCTCATATTACATATCCACACAAAATTGCATCTGAAAGCATGGAAAATATACATACCACTTTGGCCTGCTTGTAAACTAAACGATGAACTGAAAAGTTTATATTTTACTTTTCAATTGTTTCTTAAATAGTGCTCTGTCAGACAAGACTTTGCATTGGCGTAAAAGGCTGAACTGGAAAACAGGAAGTAATTTTTGCGACCTTAAACTAGACTGATAAAATAAACATTTACAATATTCTTTCAAATGAAAAAATATTTCCTTTATGGTCTTATAAATAGACGGAAAATAAATAAGTAGAAATTAAATATGAAATGTATAAAAGAAAACAAGAATTAGACTGTTTTTTCATGCTTTAGTTACAAGTTTATTTGCGTCTCACTCTAAAATCCATTGAATTCTTCACACTCAGTGTCACTTCTGAACAACTCCACCTGCTCCGGAAGTAGTTAAAGCACTGCTTCCGCATGGCCATCATACTGGTACGCAAGCTTAGAGTGCCCTCATGCAGCTGTCAGTGTGACAATAATGAAGACGTGAAATTATATATTTTACTAATTTCACATATAAGTCGCACTCCCAGCCAAACTGTGAAAAAAGTATCACTTACAGTCCGGAAAATACGGTATACATAAACCATAATTTACTTTGGTGAATAGCGATGTTATTTCCAGATATACTGGATCAGTAATATTTCTCAACTTTTGATGAGTGGTGCCCAAAAACTCTTCCAAACACTCAGAAAGACCATGTGAGTCCTGCTTTCACTTAAAACTAAACTCAATCCAATGTGTTATATTAATTATCTCTTTTAATATCACCACACAATAACACTTAGAATTGATTAGGACTTTTTTTTTTTTTTTACCTCATATCTGGCGACACAGTTTGGCCATGTTTATGGAATTCAAAATCTTACATTCCTTTAAAAGGTTTTATTTGACAGGAATCCACAATGTTTAATTCAGTAATGCTTAGTTAATCAAGACCTCAAACCTAATTTTGGGTTTGTAAACAACTCCAAAAATGTTTCCAAAGGACCAGTGATACGGCTTCAGACAAGTCCCAGAGAGGAAAGTACTTTGGCCGACAGGACTGCACAGCTTGCATGTATCAGATGCATGTATTTTAATATCAAACACTTGCAATGTAACTGTACAGTGTGTTAAATCTGTTTTAACACACTGTACAGTTTTATAACAGAAAACACACACTAATGTCTTCGTAGAGGTGCAAATGCAGGGAGCACAAACTTCAAAAATGAAAAAAATAAAAAATGCATAGCACACTCAGATGGCGGATTGGCCATCTGGTGCTATTTTTAAGGAATTAAGAGAAACTGTAACAGATGTTACTCTGTGGATGTTGACACATAAAATGCCATATATTCTCCATAAAATATTGAAAGATAATTTTTCCTCATGTGTACCTGCAGTGGCTTGTCTTAAAAAGAAGCAAATTTTTTATTAAAATTGTCTTAAAATACTTCAAAGTTTTCTTAAATGCTCAGTGCGCCATGGTCCTGATCTGACCGACATGACACCAGCATCAGTCTTTGAAGCGTCCATAAGTCACAGCAGCCATTTTGTTATGACAGGACAAACACAACAGCACAAATCTGAGGTGAAGAAGGATGTGTTTACATGAAGCCGTGTGGTTAATCCATCAAACGCTGTGTGAGGGGCAGAGTGCTCAGCTGGTGGCTCTACAGCCTAACAGGAGGGTCCAAAGACTATCACACCACGAGCACATGTGGGGGTGCACAAGGCTCTATTTTGACATTCTAATCATAGCCTCTAATTCATAGTGAATGCGTCTCAAATGCAAATTTCCTCTCTTTCAGAACAAGATATCACTTATTTTACCTCAGGCTTATAGCGCCCGATTTTCTAAGCGTTTGTACAAGTGAAAAAGGGATAGCACACACTAAAATGACACAAAAATCTGGTGCAATTTTAGTTTGCATCTCTGATGGGCAAATTTAGCGCATAAATATGCAAAATGAGGCACACTGCACAAAATTTTAGGTGAAGCAAATCCAAATTAAGTTTTTTAGCAGTTTTACCAGTGTATGGGAAGCGTGGATGCCACAGACCATGGACCACATCATCCTACGTCTGGAACTGGCTCATATACACAGGCACTGTGCACACAGTGCATCTTCACATGTTCATCTCCGGTCATTATCCCACTTTAATTTGATTACACAGGGCTGGGGACAGCAAAACCTCATCACATTTTCCACAAGCAGGTCGCATTAGTAATTGAGATGACTGAATGTCCACACTGCACAGAGAGAGGAGGGAGCAGCACATTAGACTACTGCTTATTGTGCATGCACTTGATATATAGTTATTATCATAACATCCACAGGTGTCTTCTGCACCCATCATAAATTTTTATGTAATTGAGAGCATGCTAGTTGTTGTTGGGAGAATTCCAACAGTGCTGTTTTCTCACAATGATTATTATTATTATTATTATTATTATTATAAGTAAATCCATAAACCCTGCCCCTCACCCTGGTCCTAACCATAACCCTACAGCCATGGAACCAAACAAACCTGAGAACATAGAGCTGTTAGCTTTACCATGACGGACTTGCACTTATAAACTAATTATGGTGAATAATTAGGATGCTCAGAATGCATAAGGTAAGTGAGGAATAACTTTGGACAACTGCAAACCGCTTAAAGTTAACTAGTTATGTTTTTGTACAACAGTAAAAGTCAGGCATAGAATAAATGTATAAAACAGAGTGACGGTTTGAGAAGGAGAAGGAGGGTTAACTGCTGTAAAAGATATGGTCACTACAGGCTCGATGGTTGTACTGCCCATAGCCAAAGTGTCTGTGTTTGCTCAAAGTTTTCAGTGAAGAAGGTAAACCAGGCACCAAGTTATCACCTGCCAGGCACCAAGTAGTTACCACTTATCACCTGCCTCCCCGGCCCTTCTGATGATATGAGATTCATTCTCATTCATCACAGCGTACAATGGCAATGGCACTGGATGAGAAGGTGACTTTCCTGGACACTTTGAGGGTGTGTTCAGTGCCTGTTCAAAAGTCCCCTGAAGCAACCTGTGTATGGTGTCCCTCTGGTACTGGAACTCACGCGGCAGGCAGTCAGAGAGGTAGCGGGAAGACAGAGACACCATTCCAGCCATCAACCTCACTACAAAAGTTTCCAGTCTGGTCTCCTGGTGCAGGAACTGGGTGATAGTCACCTGACCATAGGTGCCCACCTCACCATCCATCACATTCTGGCAGCAGAGGAGATAGGCCAGGTTAGCTCGCTCATACTTTCAATAGAGCATCTCTGATCTGATTGGCCATGTCAGTGGGGGATTTTCCAGTCCTCCTGAGCTCATCCAGGGCTGATTTGTAGATGGCATTTTTATAGGTCAGTAGTGCTGACAACAAGATGGTGAGTCTCTGGAGGAGCTTGTCAAGCCAGAGAAGCTGTCAGCGTACTACCTCCTACAGCACCTCATGCAGCTAGTAAAAGTATTTGACCCATCCAATGAGAAGAATACATACACAAGATACACTTTGGCACAGACCCTGGCTTAGAATTAATCACTCAGCTCAGTTATGCACTTCTGTTACACGCATTTTTCCACCAAAACTGTGATAAACAAGCCTGAAGAAAGATCTGCTTTGATCAATAAAGTTGCACTGAGCAGGAGCTGACATTTCTGCAGCCCTTTTTTTGTACTGGTTTCCTTATAGTGCCCTTGCACCATATAGATCACACACCACACACGACACCCTTATTGAATTCTATTCTGAGCTGCACACAGAAACCCCAGTGAGTCATAGTTTTCTGATTCAGACATGTTTCTACCATTTCTCCTCCCTGTGCCCTACACACTACTCCTCACTCCTGTCATGCTCATTGTAAGTCCTTGTATTGTAGCACTGATCTCGCTGCATGTCCCCTTCTCCCTGTGGGGCCCTCCGAGGGGGGCTCATGACCCTGTCACTAAAACACTGGTTTCTGTGTGTCTCTGTGAAGATCACTGCAGTAAAATGCCTGCTCACATTCTGTCAAACTACACCACAAACTGCACACTTGTATAAATGCATCTTGATTCAAGGCCCAGCAGGATGCCGTTTAAAATTCACTAGGTGTCATCTGGTCATCTGGTGTTATTGTTATTAGCTGTTTTAATCTTTTATTCATGGGTTTTAACTGTTTATGGGCAACATTTTGAAGACATTTCACCACTGAAAATATACAATATGCTACTACATGATTGCATGCTCAATCAATGCACTCGTGTACTCAGTGGTCAGTTATACCAAATTAAGAATATTAGGAAATACAGACAATGAGTCTGCCTATGAGCATGCCCAGGCTGTCTGACACTCTAATCTGTCCACTTGGCCTTTTGTCTCTTCTCTTGACTCAGCAGGTGTGGAGGTTGTAATTCACCATGTGCAGAATGTATTTCCAATTATACCTTTGGTTCTCCAGCCGATCCAATCTAATCCTGGATAATCTCTCTAAGGCCGTGTCAGCAGTGTACAGGGGGCTATGGGCAGAGCTCTACTCCAGGCCTGTAAATAATAAATGAGGGTCTACAGGTGGCATCAATGCATCTCAAAAAACTAGAGATAATATGGTCGAAATCATAATGGCATTTTTATTTTGATATTGAGACATCAAAGATAGTAATTCCATTTGTATTCAGTGTACACTACCAATCAAAGGTTTGGACCCATTTTTGTCATTGTAGACTCACACTAAAGGCATAACAACTATAAATGAATACATATGGAATGTAGAAAACCTCAAAATAACTCAAACGTTATAACTTATTTGTTATTCAACTTTTTTTCTTTACTACATAATCCCATATATTCCATCATATATTTCATGTCTTCCGTATGTATCCAAAATGTAAAAAGTAGTATAAAAACAAAAAAAAAACACTGAATGAGAAAGTGTGTCCAAACTTTTGACTGACAACTAGTAACCAGTAATCATTCAGTATCCAGTAACCAGTTAAAAAAAAAAAAAAAAAAAAAACTGTCTGGCAGGTCCAGAAGTCTGTTACAGATCCAAGAGAAAAAAAACCTTGGGAACATGCAAAGCCATCGCCAGTTCCATGAACAGAAAGCTGCCTGGACCTTTTCTAATTGATGCTTAATAGTGTAAGTCCATTTAGGCGCTCCAGACATAGTAGATCTTCTCTCAGCTGATGCTAATCACTAAGATGGTGACAGTAATTCTCAGTACCACCCACATATTTTGAGAAATCTTGATGTTTGTCGTGCTTTATGGGGGGTCCCACATCCAACTCTGAAGATCTCCATATGTGATTGTTCTCAACTCTTTGGCTGCTTCTCCAGTTCATCTTCTGGCAGGTCAGGGACGTTGATGAGTGGTGTGAAGTTGATTTCAATAACTGATCATCTCCGTTCTCTCTCTGTGATTCAATGGCCACATCCACAAAAGCTTTGAAAAGCGTCACTTCCATTTTCTGCATCAAATAGATTTTTTTAAACTGTCTCTTACCTCTAAAAGTGCTTGTTAACTTGTGACGCCTGAAATCGTATTGTCACCACCACACTGTTGATTCCAGTGATGTGCAGTCAGGGGAGACAGGTGAGGGTGTGCCTCAGCTGTCATCACAGAGAAAAAAATCTATGAAATGGTTATATTTATCTAATGACTTGTGCTATAAAGTTATATTCTATTTAACTTTGCAATTTTAATTATTTTTTTTTACTCAAAATTGCAGATTTTTTACTTATACAGTTCAAATACTGAGACGTGTGGAGAGGCACCAGCCGTTCGTGCCTCACTATGGACTGTGCTGTGCTCAGCAGTGACAGCTACTGGCTTTAAGCGGCTGTGAAAAGGCACCGGATCACCTGGCCTCATTTTAGGGGCACTCGTGAGCCCCGGGTTTCTTGCAACTCCTGGGGCAGCAGAATAGTGACAGCAAGCTACAATTTAGAGTTAACAAGTCAAGTTTAGCAATCTGTTCACTTTTTTCTTCTTGTCTGGCCCTAATTTTTAACAAGGAAGATTGCATATTAAAACTCAAGCAGTTTTCTAAACTGGACTTTCCGTTGAAGCAGGAGGTTATAAATGAAGGTAGACCAACCCCGGAGCTCAATGGTTTGTTCCAGACTAAGAGACGAAAGACTCGATCTTTCCAGATAGAGTGGTACACACGAAAAGGCTGGCAATACAAAACCAGCTTGCTTTTTATTTCATACTATTAGAGGTGTTTCATACAGACTTCAGAAGTTTTTTTACACTTAAACTTAAATCTTTCACTAATTCATTACACGGGCAGTCCGAGAGTTCTGTGTTACTAGTATGGCTGTAGTTCTTTAGCCGTTTAGACAATCGGTCGGGCAATAGTGTCTTAATCAACCAAAAGTCGGCTTTTTGGCGAATTATATGGACAACAGAAGAAAAGTGAAGGTATGTATGTATTGAAGATTTGGGAGTGAATCCTGTGATCAATCTGCCCTTTTCTATAAAAATACATTTTTCCTAGTACTTTGTTGTAACAGTTGTTTTTAGTATTCTGTTGTAGTATTTTGATTACAGTTACATGGTCAGATAATAAAGATAATTCATTGCTTGGGAGCTTTTAGTCGACTAATCAATTGACAGGACATGTCTTTAGTTGACCAAGAATTTCTTTAGTTGATGACAGCTCTAGTTATCAGCAACCTGTTCCATTCACAAAGTTACCAAGATAAAAACCTTCGAACACTTCTGAAGGCGGTGCGTGTAAAATAAACCCAACATAACAGGTGACAACTTCTGACTATTTAACAATAGCACTTTACTCTTGAAATATAGGGTACAAATTGGATAAGACAGCAAGGAAATGAGAAAGTTAGTGCTGTTTTAATAATTCTCTGATGAATTATCTATAACAGACTGAATAAATCTTTAATCACAGTAATGGACTTTAGAGTATAGATTCAATAAGCCATTTAGGTGATGAATGACTGAGGAAGGCCTGTGGTACCAGGATAAATCAAACATGAGGGAATCTTAACTCCTCTTTTCTAAAGTACTTTTTTTGATACAAGACAAAAATAACAATAAAAAATACTTTTGGTTTGTATTTAATCTTTATTTTTTATCTAATCTTTTGTTAATAATGTTGTTCCCTCATCAAAAACATGCCTGAAGTGGTTTAATACGCTATTCATGTATGTTTGAGTAATGTAGCGATCTCTCACGGGCCCTTTTAGAACACTCCTAACGGTTAGCAGTATCATTCTGTCATATGCAATATACAAAACACATTACACACTATAACTTCACAAACCTGATGCGATGTACAGTAGTTTATGAACAGAATGCAAGCTGATTGTAATGTGATAGCACTCTGTAGGGGGAGTGACTGTTACCCCAGGCTCAGACTGCACGCGGTGTAGCTCTGGTCCGGTGGCTGCAAATATTCCATATAGTACAAAATATGAAAGGAGCTCAGACAGCACGCCCGGCACTGCCAGAGGTTTCATGGAGCGCCGGCTCAAATCCGTTGGATTCTATTGTTGCCTGAGTCGACTGTGCTGACCAACAGCACAGCAGAGCCTCTGGTTCTCATATGAGTGCCGCACTGCAACTAAACCGGTCCAACACAGGAGCCACAGCTGGACCGGGTACAGTCTGAGTGAGGGATTATGCATTATCAATTACCCCATAGAAGAGTAATAACCCACCTTTAAGGATTAATAGTTGGATTGATTCACATTTAATGCAGGTTTGAACAGTTTGTGTCCTGTAATGAAATGATGTTCGTGAGCGAGCCGGCTCTTCTGAACAGTTCCTTAACATGAACGGTTGAAATTTGATCTCATTTTCAAAGGACCTACCATGCTGAACCAACACAAGAATCAGCACAAAAGCAGAGTAGGCAACATGAGTGAGAGCTTTTCACAAAAAAAAAAAAAATCATTTGACATCATAATAACAGTCTTAATTATCCATCCATCCATTTTCTTCCGCTTATCCGGGGTCGAGTCGCAGATGACCCGGCCCTTGGATATTACAATCATGTAATAATTATCATGATTGTAATATAATTTCCAATTCTAAACACACTCCCACTCTCATTTTTGAACCATTTTAAACAAATCTTAGCCTTGGTCATTTCTCTCTGTGATTAGTTTGTGGATAAAAAAGTTCTCATGTAGACTTCTGTCATAAACATAAATAAAATATAATAAAACTCTTAGAAATACTTCACAATGTGCATTCAAAAAGAAAGATGATGGAAAAATGGTAATTACTAGTATCACCACCACCACCACATTGGAACTTTTCTAATACAATTTATACCACTACTACTGCAACTACAAGTATCGACATTAGGCCTACTTATATCAGTACACAACTCTGTGTTATATCATGTGAACTTGAAGTAGCAAAGATTAGATTACAGTTCTAATTCTGTATGAGCTCAGCTGATGCTATTCTAACTGGTACAACAACAAACTCTCAGCATTTAGGGAAGTCTTCCAATTTAATTTACTCTTCTGCTTTTTTATTAACGCTAATCTTTATTGATTTAAACCTTTGCCTAGTCAATTCTACTTAGTGCTTGGCCTTCATAATTAACCACAATATAAGATCAATTTTATTAATCTTTTCACTGACAAAAAAAGAAAAACATCAATAAGTGAATTGCTTTCTCTTTTCTGTAATTACAAAAATGTGTGAAAAGGGAAGTATCCCTGCTTAGACTGCTGTCTCTGCATCCTGGCCTCGGATAAGCAGAAGAAACGGATGGATTCATTTACCGCTACAATCAAGGCGGTCAACTTGAATGAGGCCAGATCTCCAGATGTGTTTCCAGAGAGCCTCAGATGGACATCTCACATCCAATAAACATTTAATGTTTATACATTATTGTCTGTGCTTATCAGTAATAAATTCTGTTCTGACCTCTCCAAATTAAAACAATAACATTAGTGAACCCTCAGTAGGATATGCACAAGTTTGGGGTAGTAAAAGCCGGAGTTAAATCTGTCAACTGGACATTTCACTGCTCATCCAAGCAGTTTTTCAGTTCTGGTCAGATTGCTGGTGGACACTGCCTTACATCTATACTAAAACTGTAAACAGCTATTGTTTACAGTTTCTGTGTGTAGGCTATTGGGCTACACTAAGTGTGAACTGAGCCTGGGACCTACTTAGCATAATCATTCAGCCTAAACAAGCCTACTGACTAGCTCTGTGGTTTTCTTTGTTCTCTTTGTTTGCTTTGGGTCTGAGGATGAAGTTATGAATTGGAGATAAATTATGTCTCAGGCCCCCATTCCTGTTTAAGGAAGAATTGTCTTTCCTACAAAAGTAGCTTCTTTAACTTCCCTCTAAAACTATTTCTTTTCTCTGGCTAAGATCTGAACTTCACCATCTTCAAAGGAGTGGTTAGTGTCTTTGAGATGGAGATGTACGATGGACTGGGGTCCAGAGGAGCTCTCATGACAGTGTTGGTACATTCTCTTATGGAGGAGCTGTTTAGTTTCTTCAAAGTAACACTCACTGCAATCTTCACTTTACTGTTCTATATATATATAGGCATTATTTAAGACTTACATTTTAATTAACACATATAATCAATTCATATAGGATAATACCAATGTTTTATCAAAAAACTACATACCTTAATGTTAAAACTTTCAATTTGCTATCACCACCGTCTTAGCATGCACTGACACTAAGTGTCAGTATAAGTACAATAACAAGTACCACAAATTACTCCTGTACATATCACTCTAATTTTCACTATAAGTCCCATTATAAGTACCAATATTTGTACCGCTAACTACCACTGTATGTAATACCATAAGTGCCACTAAGTATCACCAGAAGTTTTGGTATAAGTACCACTGTAACTACTACTGAAAGTACCAATACAAGTACCGCTATTAAGTAATATTTTAAGTATCACTGTAAGTATCGGTCTAAGTACTAGTCCAAGTACCACAGTAACTGCTGCTTAAGTATCACTGTAAGTATTTACTAAGTTCCATCTTAGCTACTATTAAGTAACAGATCTTATTTTAAAGTGCTAGATTCTAATTATATAGCAGACACAAGCACAGTGGGTCTTTATCCATGTTATAATATTTGTTCCTTCTCATTTACACTCTCAAAGTTGTATTTAGTATGAATCATGCATGTGTGAGTAAACTTTATTCTTCTGTATTCAAGATGTCATTGCCATTTCTTTTTTTTGTATTTGGTCATATATAAATTGGGACAGTCATGTAGCCATTTTGGTAACAAAAAGTAAAAGTAAAAAAAAAATTTTTTAAATCTGCATAGTTTTCTATATTTGAACTGGAACATTTGACTATATATTACCCTTTACACTGTTGGTGAGCATCAAATTAGTAAAAAATAGAGTCACCTGGGACATATTTTGTATAAAACACTGGGGCAAACCACTGATTTTGGATAAATCTGCTCGGACAGGGGACACAAATCTCAAAATGGGGACTGTCCCAGGTAAACAGAGGCATCCGATTGCGCTAGGCAGGTGGGAATTAGCTCCCGTTGGGCTCTGCAATTTTTCAACCTGGATGTCAGTGGACTTGTTTTTTTATTAAGTTGTTTTAGATCAATACTGCTATTTAAAGAGTCCAAAATATAACATAATTATCCACCAATGTCATAGGTCATAATATATATATAGCAGATAAAAGCACAGTATTATATATTCATTTATTATACTGGCTCATGTGCGTTAGTGTATTTTTATTGGCGCAGCAATGGTTCAAATACTCTATTAGCACTGTTATTGGCCAGCAGGCACGTCACCTTTCTGCCAATACAATGCTCCTGACACAATTTCCCATGAGCCTTTGCACACACAAAAGAAAGGTGTCACCCGGCTGCCATGTTGGCCAGGGCGGCTAATGAAATGTCCACCTCTGCCCATCCCACCTGTCTGCTCCCAGTTCACTGTGGGTAATTAGTGGTCTGGAAAACAGCAAAAATGGCAAGGCTGGGCTGCCAATAATGCTTTTATATCTAAGCAAGCCTGTTGGCGGTACGTAATGACTTTGGCAGGTTATTGTGTGTCCTGCTCCTAATGGCTGGCCACTTGGACCATAGCAAAGGAAAACATATTATACCAACACATCACATTTTATGGCACTATCAATATTTTAAAGAGCGGCCCAGCTGTGGGAGTAGGCGAGGAGGGCGCAGTACCCGGGAATTTAATAGCAGCACTGTTAAAAGTTTAAAGCCCAACCTCCTCTAAGGAATGTAATGTGTAAAATAAAATGTGTTACATAAAATGTAATAAAATGTACAAGCTAGATAAACAAACGGTGTCTGACAGCTGGCTGTAGCTGAAGGTTGTGTTTTTTAAAGATAATTCAGAGTTGACTTGTTTTATATTTTTCCCAGTACTATTATTATTATTATTATTATTATTAATTATTAGAAGATAGAAGTTAACATTTAAGCACTGTAATACAAAATAAAAATGTCCTTTTCACACTGCCACTAGACTAGTTTCCCCTAAGTGTGGATTCACTCTTCCTGCTCCACTCATTCTCTATGAGGATTTAGCCGTCGCTCTAACTTAAATCAATTTAAATATCAGGCAGGCAGGCATTTATTAAAGAAGGTATTTGTGTCTCAAAGCAAATTCTAACTGATGGAAAAAGCTGGCAGGACAGTTAATATACTACATGGAGCAGCATAAACTTGATGTTTCAGTCAGGGTTCTGAAAAATGTACTATACAGAAACTACATTACTGAAAGTATCAAGTGATATGATCCTGGCAGCAGACTCAGGTTGCTACACAGTCTTGGTTCTATTTGATTTGACCTCTACCTTTGATTCTGTGGATCATATAATTCTCATTGACTGGCTTGAAAAACTGGATATTCTGGGTCTGTACTCCAGTGGTTTTCATCTTATATCAAAGACAGTGTTGCTGTAAATAATATAATGTCTATAGTGTCTAGCTTGCCATGTGGAGTCACACAAGGGTGAGTCCTGGATCCCATTTTATTTTAGCTGTGCTTGCTGCCTTTGGGCCAGATTATTCACTGTTTCAGAGATGTCCATCCATCCATTTTCTTCCACTTATCTGGGGCTGAGTTGTGGTAGTGTGAGCAGGGACTCTCAGACTTCCCTCACCCTAGACACGTCCTCCAGCTCCTGAGGGACCCCAAGGCATTCCCAGGCCAGCCCCTTTTTACAGAGGGACCACCACCCTGGTCTGCCAGTCCAGCGGTACTGTCTCCGACCACCATGCGATGTTGTAGAGACGTGTCAGCCAAGACAGCCCCACAACATCCAGAGACTTGAGGTACTCGGGACGGATCTTCTCCACTCCTGGAGCCTTGCCACGGAGGAGATTGCTAACCACCTCAGTGACTTCAGCCAGGGTGATGGACGAATCCGCCTCCAGGTCACCAGTCTCTACTTCCTCCTCAGAATACGTGAGTGGGATTCCTTCCACTGCCTGACAACATCCCCAGTCAAGGTCAGCAGCTCTCCGTATGCACTGTAGACAGGGTTAGTGAGGCACTGCTTCCTCCTCCTGAAGTGTCAGACAGTTTGCCAGACAGTGGTCATTACAGTGGTTCATTCAGCAGAGCCATCATACTTTTTTATACTTGGAACATTCATTTCAACCTGGAGAGACTCAGGCAGACACAAAGAGAAAAGTATTAGTAAGCTTTATTGAATGAGTTATCTTTGGCGCCTAGACCCTGGCAGAAGACATTGTGATGAAGGGCGTGGTATCTGCAGTGGGGGTTTAAACTGGGCAGTCTGGGTGAAGAGGAGGTGCGGTGAGCAGTGGGGAGGAGTAATTGGAATGAGGTGAGCCTGAGGAGCACGTAAACTGTGGAGAAGAGGTGAGATAGATGGGAGTGCACTTAATTCTTCCATTCTGAATTTAATCTAGCTCCATTATAAGCCTGTATCATACTACAGTGAGAATATTCTGCCAATTATTAACTGGGCCAATTCAGCAGGAGGCCTGAGGGCCAATAAAATTGAGGACCACATTTGGCCCCTGGGCTATAGTTTGGACATCCCTGGCTTGTACTATTGTTAATTTGTTACACTATCATCAACATCTGCAGGAGTGTGAAGAGTCTTGGTCTCACCCCAAGTCAATGAATGAGGAGCAGCTAAAGTTACTCATTTTCATCTAAATTATTCTGCAGATACCTCAGACCATCTCTGTGTTTTGTATCAGATCAGAGGCACAACCCATCCAGTCTGTTCAAACCTGAGCTTCGAATCACACATGACAAATCCCCCCAACCGCAGCTCAGCAGGGGAGGGATGATCTGGAAAGTGAAAATATTAAATCATACAAGTGCATGTGAAAATCTGAGTAAAACAATTCATGACAAAATAATCACAGTGAAAGCTGAACTCAGGTGTAACTGGTGTCATGCATGCTGATAAAAGTTATTAAAACTGCTGTGGTTCGTTATTCTTTCTTTCATTTAGTTTAGAAAATTTAAATTTTATCTAAGAAATTAACCAAACAGTGGTCAAAACATAAACATTTCATTAAGATCTAAATAAAATCCTTAACTTTCACAGTAAGAGATTACTGAAGCAACCCTTCAAACAACAAACAAGGCTAATTCTCATAATGATAACGTAAATTCATTTTCCAGAGCACAGTTAAAGCAACACTATGTAACTTTCAAGAGGTGGCATGTCAATTTGTCACATTATTATATGGAAATAGAAAGTTAAAACCATACTTCAGAAGATTCTTTATGGAGGCAATCACAATGACTTTTACATAGAGATAAGCAGGTAGTGTACACTTACATAGTGCAACTTGTTTTTTTGTTTTTTTTAATGTGACAACCACAGATCTTTCATTTTGCTGTAATTTAGTTCAAAAATGGTACAATTGATGAACAACCTATACTACATAGTTAAACTTCAAACATTCTTTGTTTAATGTGCTGGATTAGTCCTCAGCATTCTGGTTTGAAAGACTTTTTGTAACGCTATGCTGTCATTAGAGTTTGGATCAGGCTCAAAAATCTACCCAACCCATCACAAGCTCGTGCATGAACATTTTGTCTTAAACAGGGGGTATCATACTTCTATGGGGTATTAATTACTAACTTAGAACACCTGCTCACCATAAGAAGGGTTTGAATAGGGCCTGGGAGAGATCACAAAATCACTCAAACCGGCATGGGTGACACGTAAAATCCTCTGCATGTTTTTGATGAGGGAACATCGTTATAACATGGAAAGCTTTTGCAGAATACCTCCTATGAATAGAGAACACTGCTGTGGTTGCACTCAGCATATTGGGGCAGCTGTCAATCATTCACAGATAACACTCTGCACCCTGTACCCAAACCTGGCTTAACCTGACACCACAGCAGGGAAATCTGGGCTGGGTTCGGGCTGAGAATTAAAACTCTAACTGTCATCTCACATGCTTCAACCAACAATGTGACGACAAATGTATTTTTAGAACTAAAGTGACACTGTTTCAAAATGGCGTCCTCACATTTGTCAAACTTCCACTTAACAATGTGTCAAAGAGTTGGAAGAGAAGAGTCATGCCCGAGGAGTGTGAAGGAGGAGGAGGACTTTGTGAACTTGTTTATTTTGATGTGGTCTAACCAGAAGAAAACCGGCCCATGACAGAGCAAGGATCAGGAGGATGACAAGGTTGAGAGTGATCTGAGGAGACAGCAAACACACGGAGGAGAGAGCTACTGCTGGAGCTGTGTCAAAGAGCCAACCGTATTCATCTGAGTGCTGGGAGTGCACTGCAAAAAGGGAGCTGCACAGTTTCTGTTAGTATGCATTTAGAACGTGACACTAGGCAATCATGAATCATTCTGATCTTATGTGAGGAAAAAACTAAACTCTCGTCCTGATTTCTGTTACAAGGATTAATTTCCAAGACTCAGAACCAGAATTTTGTTTCATTTCAATTATTTAATTTTTGTTTTTCATTTTCAAAATCAAGAATTACCAATGTACTATTTAATTTGCCCTTCCATTTCAGTACACACTACAACACAGGTCTTTTGTCTTCCTTCACACCTCGGGCTCCTCCAAAGAACTCTTCTGTTGCTGCTACTAATCATTTTTATTTAATCATCATTAAATAAAAATGACTATAATAATCAAAAACCATGAAATCATGTCATTAAACATAAGTGCACTTAATAATTTTAATAATCAAAAACACTTCAAGTACTTGATAAAATACTCAGGCAGAGTTCATGAATAAAAATGCTGCGCAACAAACATGAATAAACAAACGCGTAGCTGCATAGTTATATAGCTACAAATCATAAACTTGCTGCCTAGTCCTAAAGTAGCTTTACATGTGCCCTGCCTTTCCTTGACTGGTTAGTCCAGTCCCACCTATCAGAACGGGATGGGATATGACAAGAATCAACAAGAATCCAGACTAGCATATTAGGCTACTGTAGAAAAGGAAGAGTTGGCTGACCAGGCTAGACTTGTTAAACCCAGGTGCTTACTTTTGTAATTAAGTATTGTAATATGTTGCCATAGTTAGTTGTTGCATGTTAAATAGTAACCCTACTCTCCAGGTACATGATGGATGAGACTAATTTTAAAATGCCACAAATCATCAGAATCTCCGCTTCATAACTCCTTAATAAAATGTGAATTTCCATATTAAATAAAAATATGAGTAAAGTCAGAACAGTGCTGTTGTATTGCGGGTGAGCTGTCCAAATGAAATCGAGCTCATTTATCAAATTATTTCACTAAATTTAACACTGAGCTGTGAATATTATCTAACAAAGTGATTTATACTTAATCAAACTCCATTTGGCAAGCATTAGTGCGCAGTTGTGCTCTCAGTAATTATGTGTCAATGTGTTTCATCTTTGAATCAGTGGGTTAAAGAAGACATATTATGTAAAAATCAACTTTTATGAACCCTTAGCCTAGTTATAACACATTTTCCATCATCATTAGCTGACTCAAAGTTGCATATTGAATGATTCATGCATGTTTAAGTTGATCTTATATTGTTCTGCATTTGAGGCTTGAGTGGTCAGAAAAAGTCAGTTTCCTATGCTTCTTATCCATGCTCGCATTTCAGTATTCTGCTGTGATAATTCAATAAATTAAGACATCGAGTCATACACATAAAGTTTTAAACTATATATAGGCACGTTTTAACTATAAATGAAAATTTGCTGCTTGCTACGGTGAAATGCCACTATGAAGAGATAGAGCCAAGTCTTTCAGTTTTGAATTGGAGCAATGGACCTGTTTCTATTATTAAAGTGTTTTAGATCAATATTGAAGTTTACAAAGGGCAAACTGTAAAATGATGATCTACTTATGGTATAGTAAGTACCTGAAAAAGGAAAGGTTCTTAGACCCTTTGACACTCCAATATTACATGTACACTTTGTGTTGTGGGATTGGATTGTCTTTGGATTGGATTATTTGGGTTGATGTTATGAGACCCTCACATATGTCAATCATTTATAATAACATTGATTTTGGTGCATTATTAAGTACTGCGTAAAACTAGAATATTTATAGCGTAATGAATTGCAATGGTTTAGTGCCTATAAGGCAATGAATTGACAAATACAACTTTTGCCTAAACAAAAAAAAAAACATTTATATAAACAAACAATGAATTCAGAACAATCAAATACATTAACACCACTAATGAATGAATTAGTACTAGACTGACCTGGCGATCAAACTTAACTTGGTAATCAAAAGTCTGAGTATGGGTGGTGTAGCAGGTGTTACACAGTAGGAGCAGTAGACACTGCTTCCTCTTTCTGAAGGACCCCTCCTCTGGGTCTTCTTCGATGCCCCTACCATTCTCCTCTTGGTCTGGTCGGATGAAGCTTGAGCCTGCTGAACAATACCAATAGACACAGCTGCACAGGGAAGGTATCTCCTGAGATCCGAGTGTGGTGTGATGAATGTTTTACCCAGATGGGCCAAAAAGAGACGCTGGATCCACAGCCTGGACAAGCACAAAGTTTTGATCTGTGTTGACTGCTTTTGAACTAGTTTACTACTGAAATAATCTAGTCTAAATCTAGTTAACTAGTTATTTTTTGTAGTACTTGTACCCTATGTCGAATCACGTTCACTATAAATGTGTACTGCCAGTGTAATTTTACATTTTGCCTTGTTGCAGCTTTTTGGTCTGTGCAAATGGATTAGGGTTCTGTAAAAGACCCCTAAAAGATACTAAAATTACAATATAACGTAACTAGGAACAAGGACTTTGAGTAGTATTTTTTATGCATACGTTTTACTTTAACGCAAGTACAATTTTGCGTTGTTGTATCACAATCTATGTATATTATAATCTAAAACCAGCTCCTGCTCTATTGTTACATCAATTCCACCCAGTCATTTGAATAAATTACAGTAAATTTAACCCAAGGGTGTGAATATAAATTATACTTCCACAACATCATTTGACTAGTGCTAATTAAATGCTACGCTCCAAACGAGATGAGCACACCATATGGAGAAGGGGAAAAAAGGACAATTTCTACCAGTCCTAGTGTTAACAGTCTCTTCACAGTGAGATCGCACATGCTTCGTCAAACACACAAAATCCTCAGATGGGAGATCAAATGACTCATCAGTTTGAGACGAGAACAGAGCCACAGCCCTCCTCTGGATATCAGAAGAAGTGGATAAAAAGCCAAGGCGGACTTTCATCTTTAGAGAGACTTGTTGTGTGTTGTCAGACTGTTACCGTTGCCTCTCCAGTGCGCTCCACAGTGACAGAAGAGGCAGACCCCAGGGCAGAGAGAACTGTTTAAAACATGGAGACGTTATTGCTTTGCCTGGAATATTTCACGATATAGGCCATATGCACAGTTTTTTCCCATGTTCTATAAAGTATGTTATTGTTCAAGAATCAGGAAGTGTGCGTTGGCATGCCGAATGTTGTTAGCTTTACCGTCATGGCAAAACTCTGCACTTATAAACTCATCTTGGTGAATAATTAAGATGCTCAGAATGCATGAGGTAAGTGAGAAATGATTTTGACCTCTGCAAATGGTTTAAAAAATAAACTATTTCTGTTTTTAATGTTTTTTTAAGAAAGTAAAAAATGAGGTACTGTGCCTTTAAACATATTTATCTCCATGGAACAGGAGCAGGACAGAACCAGGTCTAGTTACAGGTCATACTATCGCGAAACAACCCCTCTCATTTTAAGAAATCTATGTTTGTCAAAGTTTTTTATACAATAACACCTGTAATTAAACAGTGAGGATCGATTAAGTTTAATGCAATACTATGGAGCATTCCAGGTAATGCAAGAACAACCTTTAAGTATGTAAATCCATCTCATTGGTCAGTCCCTATGGGTTGATTTCAGATTATACAATACGATGATGTAATACTCTCAGATTTTTGCACTGATTTCATTGTATTTTGCTATTAATTATTTCACAATTGTTGAACCTGATCATTTCTATTAGTGACTAGACCTTAGAATTCAACAATCTGCCTTTTAATAATATTAATTTTAGCTGCACCCATCTGTATTAAATATCATTGGCCTATAGAATGGTGTGATGTCTTTTGAAATAAAGCGTCATCCTTAAATGTACTCGATTTCAAGAACAAGTACGGCTGTCAAAATGTAAGTGCAAGATTTTGGTAGCTTTAGAAACGTACAGTTGAAAATGCATTTGAACGTCCAGTACAAGTGTTGGAATAGCCTGTTCTCTGCTGCGTTCCATATAATGTAACAGGAAAAAAGACATGAGCTGTTCAGTCTGTAATATTAGGCTGTAATATTAATCATAATTGAATCGAAATCACAGTCAAGAGCTATTAGCAAATCACGAAGGCTGCAATTTTTAAGTATCATATTTTCATCTACAAACTCCAAAATAACTTGTCTTATTCTGAAATGTGATTCTTGCATTAGTTTGGCTGTTCAGATTTCAGTATTTTGTCAACTCTACTGAATAATTTTTAAATATGAACTTTCGCGATCGCAATGTTTGTCAGAAGAATCACAATTAGATATTTTTCCCAAATTGTTCACTCGCTAATTTTAATACCAACTTTAGAACTTGTGTTTCTTCTTGTGATCAATTGGCCATTGATACTTCCAGAAATACTGTATCACAACACCGTATTATTGTGAAAAACATAAAAATTTTCCTGTTTGATTACGTCAGTGGCCCTCACAATTTTATTTATTTTTTTTACAAAAGCCACATTTGCCGCCAAAGAGAAAATACATATATAAATAAAATAAATATATAAACATTACGGCTGGGCGATATGGCAAAAAAAATTTCTCCTGTCCCCTGCACTCTGTATATAAGGCATGTTCTTATTAGTAGACAGGCAGGAGTAAACTGGTTTCAGAATCACATTAAAAAGTTTTGAAGTTTAATCGTGTCTACTTTTCACAGACTGATGATTGCCAGCGCCAGAATGACAGCGTCGCCATGGATACCCGCAACAAGGGGAAAAGGGCGGGATGGAGCGCCGCTGTTTTTTTCCTTCCCCGAGGAGACGAGACGTGAACTGTGACTTTAGCGGAGAAAGCTTCAATGTAGACTCAAAATGCTGACGGCTCTGCTTCGTAGTAAAAGGCGAATGCTAGTTTATTCAGCGTTCCAGTCTAGCATAGAAAGCAGAAAGCGGCTGCACTTACCTCACACGGCATGCTCCTCTGTCTCTAAGCAGGGGAAGAGTGAAGGAACAACAAACTCATATCTATCGCAGATTAAATGCCTAAACTCTTTCATCAGTTGCAAAAAGGCATTAGGTTTTAGTTGGTGCTTTCTTTGACAGTAAATTGAGAGAGTGTGAAAAACCGCTTGGGTCAGAGTCACCCGAGTTTGAGGGTTAAATAACAATCTATCACATGAGCTGCCAATTAAGATGCTCAATGATGATCCCTGGATTAGGTTAATTACGTCTTCTGATATAATTTTATTTTAGTTTTTTATGAACCAGACCTCAACTTTTTTTTTTTTTTTTCCTCTTACCTTCCATCATGCACCCAAGCCATTAAACAAGCCCACATCTTAAGTCTGCAATATCAGGCCAATGTAAAGGAGAAAACTCTGGTAGGATTGGGATTCTGCTAAAGTCATGGGGCAAAGAGAGCAACAAGTACCACACTGTAGATCGGAATGAGGGGGCAAACCAACTCTCTCACTTCTGGTATGCATTTCTTACCTTAACCTTAAAGCTCTCCACGCCATTGTTCTTCTCCATATTATTTTGCTGCCAGCAGATTTTCAGTCTTACTCTTAGGTATTTGCTCTAAAACCCATTTAGTTTATTTTGTTCTTTCTTGGTGATCTTCCACATTTCGCATCCATAAAATAGCACTGCTCAAACAATAGCTCTGTGTACTTTGACTTTTGTTTTCCTCCCCAGCCCTCTAGTGGACTACACTTTGTGGAGTTGGGCAAAGGATACAGTTCTGAAGAAGTCATAAACAAATAAACATGACCTGAGTGTCTCTCCTAAGATTAGATCAGACAAGTTATTTATTGACCAAAAGATTTGTTTTTAGTCTTAACTTCCATCATTAGCAACCAAAGTGCCACCTTTGTTCTGGTGGTGTGTCTTTTCTTTCACATTTTGAAAGGATGGTGGATATTGGGTGTTTGAGAAAGGAACAATAAGGCTAGTCCATCTGAACCAGATTTAAAGAGTGTATGTCTTTACAACAAAAAGCTCTTCAGTTTTCCAAAATGGTCTGCATAATATACCGTAAATTTCGGACTACAGAGCGCACCTTGATATAAGCCGCACCAGCTAAATTTGAAGAGAAAATCAATTTTGTACATATATAAGCCGCACCTGAATAAAAGCCGCAGGTTTTCATATTGTAACATGAGATATTTACGCAGAAAGACGCTGCACCGACACGCTTTTTTTTAAACTGTGCCTGAAAATTGGCACCAACACGACAACAACACGGGATGAACACATCTGCAGGTTTAGAAAATAAAGCTGCACCAACACAGAAAATCTGCTTTTATTTCCTCTGAAAACTTTTGTTGTCTTTTTACATTGACCAAGTTGGATTCATTGATGTCGAGCTTACGTGCAGTGGCTCTATTTCAGGGGTCGGCAACTCGCGGCTCCGGAGCCGTATGCGCCTCTCTCCGCCTCATACTGCGGCTCTGCGTGGCTTGGGAACTGACAGACACAGCTCAGTCCTGCGTAAAGAGCCCTGATTTTCAGACGTTGTGCGCACAGGGGTCAGGAGCAACTTTGGCCCGTCCCTAATGACACACTAATAAGCTCGTCCGTAGATGTATCATGAAAATCCTGCTGGAAATCGCCACAGAAATCTATTTGATGTAGTAGCAAGTTTATTATCTGCTCTTGTCTCCGCGGTGACGTATCACGTATAACACATCAGACACGACGCACAAAAGTAGAGCCACAAGCGAGTGAAAATGAGCCAAAACAAAAGTCTTTGGAGATCTTTTTAACAAAGGGGAAAAGGACAACTGAGGAGCCAGAAGAAGAGACTACGACCTCCAAGAAAAAGAAAGATAAATTTAACAGACAATGCCTACTTAAAATCTGGGTTTGTCGCTACAGGTGACTCTCACGCACAGAGTCCGCTCTACGTAACATACGGGAAAAGCAAATAAGGCAATGAAACCTTCAAAACTGCTTTGGCACATGGAGAATAAGCACCTGGGATTAAACGATACGCTACGAGTTTTTTTGTTGTTGTTTTTTTAAAGAAACTGCGGAGTAGAGTAGACATAATCACATAATCAGCGCGATGCATGATGCAGCGGTTTGGTGAGTTGTATTTTTTTAATGCACTTAAGTTGTTTTTGCCATATTTATCTGCCACGTGTAGAAGGCTTGTCCGTGAAAGTAAAACCTACATTATTCCGTTACATTATTGTTATTATACAGTGTTATCTTCATTTTAGATGTCAAAAAGTATTTGCGGCTCCCAGTGTTTTATTTTATGTGGAAAGTGGGTCCAAATGGCTCTTTGCGTGTTAAAGGCCGACCCCTGCTCTGTTTCCTTTCTGTTTCTTTATCTTAAAAACTGCATCATATCCATTTCATGATGCGCAAAATGATCGTTCAAAATCAAAACTAGTGAATTCTTCAGAGCAGAATCTTTCCCCACGTCTGTCTCACTTTTACGTTTACAGCTAGAGAGCGCCCCCCAGGGTCCGTTATCCAGTAAAATTCCATATATAAGCCGCACTGCTGTAAAAGCCGCAGGGTTCAAAGCGTGGAAAAAAAGTAGCGGCTTATAATCCGAAATTTACGGTATTGTGTTACTTTAATGTAAATGTACAAATTAGGTAATTGAACTTTGGCATTTTATATTAAATCAACTTGTCAGAGGTTTTAATCATGTAATAAAGCTTTCCTCCTCATCACTATAGGCGTCTGCTGTATCTAATTTCTTGAAAATGTGAAAAATAGTTCATTTTAAATGGTTTGCAGTGGTCCAAAGTTATTCCTCACTTACATTACTTGCATTCCAAGCATTCTAATGTCTGTACGAGGGCAAGAAAAATTTTGCACAAATACATAGAAACAAACCGGGTACAGATAAAAATTGTATTTTCAGTGATTCATGCATGTTTGAGTAATCACTCTTAAAGTTCTTTATCGACCCCACTGATACTGCCCACTGCTCTGTATTTAGTTAGTACAGGTAAGGTTCAACAGTGTTGCGTAACCATTCTGCCACAAATAAAAATAAAATGCACTGCATGCTACAATGAACAGCAGCTGACCAGTTCAATCTACTTTTGCAGAGCCCAAAATGACAACAGCAGCCACACACAGCTTTATAAAAATGTTAATTTAACCAACAGAAAGTTAGAAAATCAAACAGTAACACAGCCGTTGATCAATAACAGACAGATTTACCAACATTCAAAGGCACCAAGCAAATGCAAATGGGGGGGGATCTTGCAGAGAACCACAGTGAAGGATCTCTCATGGACGGGCAGGCTTCAGATGCGTCCAGGACTTAACCTGGACTGACATAATTGTTTTGATACGGATGGACCATGCATGTCCCTGATTGGCTAATCCACCTGTCAATCACACCCATTTGAACTCAGATTCACCAGTGACCAGACTCACACTCAAGTATAGCTGAAGCGTGTATTCTGGATCCCAGGCAACCAAAAGAAGTACTGTTGGTCACCTTAACCAATGCATTGTTGCCTTGTTGCAGTCCACCGTCAGTTTTAAAATACTTCCATATAATACATTTTCTATACTTTCCACTGCTCTGGCTTAGTGCTGTTACTCAGTGAAATCACATTTTAAAGGGTTTCTCAATAGTCTGTTTTAAGGGTTTCTTGCAATTCAGTCATAGGCCGCTTTCTAAAATCCAATTGCGATGGCTTTATTGGAAAGATAATGCCAATTCAGCTTCTAGACTGAGGCAAGTAAAAGAAGTGAATGAAATGAAGTGTGGCACAGCATAACAAATGTAATGTGTTATTGATGTGTGGGGTCGTCCCATGTTTAAAAATCAAGAGGCCCATAAATGTCTGTATTTCAATGTATAGGTTAAAGCAGTATGCACTATGCAGCATTTTCAGTGGCGCATCTGCCACCGCCTTGTCTCCATGGAGATGTTATTGCTTTGCCTGGAATGTTTCATAGTCTGGCTTAGAATGTATGTACCTCCATGCAATCAAGAGACAACCAGGTCAAGCTGTCAAATCTGCAGAGAGGCAACCACACTTTCTGTAAGAATGCATCAAGGTTCAAGTTCATTATCAAGTTTGGCAGTAACAACATTTGTAATGACATAAAATTCAGGATTGATTGATTAATGTCATACTATGGAACATTTAAGGTAAAGCAATAACAACTCCATGGTGGTGAAACCCTCACATTTAAAGCTGTAATCCAGTCTCATTGGTTATTCCCCATAGACTTTAAATGTGTGTAATCCTTTACCCTTCAAATTATTTAAAATGAACTACTTTGTTTGTTTTCCACATTTTTAGATGGTAATTATTAGGTACAGTGTTGCACCCCTGAAAATACGGAGAATTAATCACGAGAGTGATTTCACGTTGTTTCTCTCACGCAGAGGTTTTATGCAATCAAATGAACAATATATTACATTAGCACATTAGCTTATGAGTCCACAAGATAGCAGCGCATTAGTTCACAACACAATTAACACATTTCCAAAAACTTCTAAAATATGAACATTCTTTTAGCCTAAGTTTAACATTTTACAACAACAACAAACTTCCTCAACAGCGCACAGATGACAAACAACATTTGGGAACCTTTACCTGAAAATACGGAGAATTAATCAGGCAGAGGTTTAATGCAATGAGGGAAAACAGCTTGAAATCCCCCAAGTGGCGGGTAAAGGGATTACGATCACCAATAAGGATCCCCAGGCTTAGTAGTTGATCACCAATGATATGATTACAATTCCCTTGAGTGAAATAACAGGAATAATACAGAGAAATACAATACACATTAAATATAATATAATACATGTTTTAACAAACTTTTAACTATATTTATAATGTTTTTAAGGCTTATGTAAATTACTATTTATTGCAAACCTTTTACTGTTCTTACCAATTTTCTAGCATGAAATCATATTATGATGAACATCACAGTGTAAGGACAGAACATTGTATTAAAGGCATATAATACCATTTTAACCTATCACAACAGCGCCTTTAAATATTATTTCTAGCATATTGTCAACCAATTGTAGTATTACAGATTGACCTAGGAAACTGTGAGAAGGACCCACTTCACCGTTGCCATGGTATCAGAATGAAGGATGTAAACGTTGCTCATAATATTAGAGATTAGATTAAAGGAGGTTTATCAAGTAGAAAATGTTCAACAACAAGTAGTTTGAGCTACTTTAGGCCTTCTGTGACTGTTCAGGATACAAAATCGTCCCCTTCAGTCCTAACTACACTCCGGAGCTGTCAATATAATTAAAAAGATTGATGGACTTGTGTTCCTAGAAATAGAGCCAATCTCAATTTTGGTTAAACAAAAGGAGCCTAAGAGAAGTTTCTGCTACAATGAAACAATTGACAAACTGAAGTAATTCTGAGAAATTTGCCAAAGCTGAAAGACTCATCACAGTTAAAGGACAAATGCCACAAGATTAAACACTCAAGCTCAGCCAATGAATGACTTTCTCCACAGAAAGAAGAGATGTCCTTCTGAGGTGTCCTTTGTCTATGCTGTGAATATTGTCAGTATTGTCTGTGTATTGATCTGTAAATATCTTGTGGATAACTTTTATTTGTGTAAAACTTTTTCATAAATTGCACATGCACATTGAACCCCCATTCCCACCACTCATCGTCTAATTAGTTAACTCATGTTACAATGATTTCATTGGTCAACTCTCCTGCCAACCTGAAAAAAGCATCTTTTAACAGAAAATACCGGCCCTCATTGATTAGACCTTAAGAGTTCCATCCTAACCTTTGACACATAGACTTTATATATAAATGGACATAGCTAACCTGCTAGCTGCAGCATCCAAAATATTACGTGAGCCTGGGCATGCTTCCAACACCATCGATTCAATTCACTTTCTATTGAAAATCTGTCACCCCTCTCACCATAACTGCTGCTCTCAGGCTCTTCATTTTAGTCTTTAATGTTTGCATTAACCCGCTCTATATGATTCTGGTATTTTTTGTTCGCTATTGTGTCCTCAAATCAAGATATGAACATTAATATTAGACAAACCAGGCACTCCTGCTACATTAGCAACAGGCTTGATTGACAGTGTTGCTAAGTGGCTGCTCCCTGCTAAATGAGCAATATGGGAGGGAAAGGGCGTTGCCTTCAACAGCTCACTCCGGATCAGCTCTTTGTTCAACAAACCAAATAGTTTTGGCTCTTCACTCCCTGTTTGTATGCACATGCATCACATATTGGTTTTATCGATTTAGAGTCAACAGAGAACTTTAGACAACTCTATCAAATTTTTTATCTTTAGACCCAGTTTAAAGTAAACCACACTCATTTGCATATTTCATTTTCAAATGTTGTCTGTTTAACTTGGTCAATAAATATACATAAACCACAATTTGCTTTGGTGAATAATGATGTTATTTCCAGATATGGGTCAATGATATGCTACAAGAATCGACAAACCTTCAGAGCTTCTTTAATTATTTATTCATTTGATTATACTGGATCAGTAATGTTTCTCAGCTTCTATTGAGTGGTGCCCCAAAACTCTTCTTCTAGTCAAACCAAACAAAGGTCACGTAAGTTCTGCATTAACTAAACTTAATTCCAATTCTTTATATCAGTTACCCTTTAATCTCATTTACACCATCAAATCGAATAAACAAACTATAAATAATACATTTCATTAATGAATTCCCCTTAGGATGGCAAAACCTCAACAGTAATTAGTGTTGTTAGTGAGTTGTTAATTGACAAGAGCAAAATGAGCTAATGTCAGTGAGCCACATGTTCATTTTAGCTTCATTAGCATTTTACACATAAATTAGACCCGGTCATTGCCCCTTTCATACCGGATGCCCACTTTGTACCTTTAGCTAAACTGTGAATAAATTGATAGAAAGCAATTATTTAAAAAAAAAAAAAAAAAAAAAAAAACATTTATAAGAATTTATAGTAAGTTTACAGAATATATTGTTTATTTATATTGTTAATCATGAGCATATATCATAAAACTTTGTTAAAAGAAAGCCATGATTTTAAGCATCCATGTTAGCAAAATAGTGAAAATGTTATTTAAATAGGCTATATTTGCTCACCAAATAAATGTACGAGGGCTCCATGTCTAATTAGGGTGTTTTTTTGTTTTTGTTTTTTTTTAAATACGAAGATGTGAAGGGAGCATCTAGTTAAAAGGAGGCAATGACCGTCAGTGATAGTCCTTTTTTCCTCAAATTTATGAACCCATTTATGGACATGGAGTGCATCATGGGAACACAAGACACTTGAAAATGACAGGCCAAATCAAAGAAGACAGATCCAATTTATCCAAGAGCGTTTTATAGTGTATACATTGATCCGCTCAATATGTCGGAATCAGAAAATGGAAGCCGAGTCGATATTTGCCTAAGTCCCAGTATATTTGACATTAATTGAGTTGAATAAACCAGGTCTCAAATCCTCATCATTTTTCCCGTGCACCTCCAAACCGGTTGTGCTCACGGCAGTACTGCAAATATTTTGGAGCTTATTAACATTTCTTTGTCGATGCTGTCTCTCCTAATTGCTTACACCAGTTTCAGCAGTCGTACCTACTCTTCTGTCAGCTCATTTCACTGACATTCGATTTCAGCACAGCGTCTGCATTGCACCAACTACACAAAAGCAGAGAACGGTCTATTTTAGATCCACAAGTGCGCTTATGGAGCAGGGATTTGTTGTGCGTTAGAGCACGGAGGACTGCGATTATAGAAATAAAAGCAGAAACTCCTTAGTTATTTTAACTGTTAAACCTATTTTATAATAACTATTCTTACGGAAATTAAAACAAATATAGATTACGCAGTTGAAGAAAGTTAATAATTGATAGCTGAATCAGTTACTACAATACCGATAGCTGCAGCCCACATAATACAAAGACTAAAGGGCTTGTGTGTCGCATCTCATTTGTGTATATGTGTACTACTTGTAAAATACGTTGATACATTGATTCTATTTATATTCATTTAAAGGTGCTGTGCCTGTTTTTACTGTCTTAAAAATGTACAAAAACAGAACTAGTTAATTTTAAATAGTTTTGTGATGGTCCAAAGTTATTCCTCACTTACTTTATGCATTCACAAGATCTTATTTATTCAAAGTGATGAGTTTTTAAGATGCTACCTCTACCCTGCGCACTTCCCGATTCTCTGACAATAACGTGCTTTATAATTAGATGCAGACAGTACATCACAAATTTATTTTCACCTCAAGCGCTGCTTATACAACACATGTGCACTGGAGCAACATGTTTTTCTCAAATACACAGGGAAAAAAAAGGTTTAACTGTAACAAGGGGTGACAGTTACATGGAGCAGGCCTGCGCTGGTACAGCTTACAAAACTCCAACAACAATGTGAGTATAACCTCTGTACAAGTGTGTGGCCAAAACAAATGAGAAGAGACACCAAAGAAAACAGTCTGTCCCGTGGCCCTCTGCCTGTAGGAGAAATACTGTCTCTGTGATACCAACTGGATTAAAACACAGTCCAGCTGACGCAGTCCATTTATCACAGAGAGGGAGCAGAGCTGAGGGGGTTCACACAGCAAGTAGCACATGTGGTAGCCTTGAGGACACTACGGTATATTAGGGAAAAATTGACTCTTGTGAGCTTTAAGTCATGTTAAAATATTGTTACGTCATCAAAAACATCTCTGTTCCAACTTCTGATGTCATGTACTGGTAGTTTTTGAGTTAGCAGCTTTAACCTTTTGGTTCAGTAGAGATTGGCAATTCCAGGGCTGAAGAACTTACAGTAAGAATGGAAAGGACTTGGAACTAAACGCAAGAACACTTAACTCCTGTTCTATGCCTTGTACAAATTACCATTCATTCCCACTGTACATTAGGACACTGTTGGCTTGCAGCTGGTAAAGATAAAGGGAAGAAAGGCTGATCCTTCTTTTTCAAGTAGCTACACTAACACTTAAAATGTTTGGACACACTTTTTCATGTAAAGATTGTGCTTTTGTCTGATATATAGTTAGCTGACGTCACCATAAATGTAAAATAAATGTCATATGCCATAAATGTCATCGCAACAAAGAACCATGTAGCTGTCAGCACCTCCGATGGACAGCTGCACATCACACTAGCGAGCCGTGGATTTTATAAAATTTCTATTAAAATTACTACATGATGCTGCCAAAACCTACATGTATCACGGATTAAGAAAATAAAATTAGTGAAGGAAGTAAGTACAGAGCAGTGAGCATATGCCGGTGGCAGTGAAAATGGGAGCTGTTCTGAACAAAGTTAATGAGGAAACAACAAAAACATCATTAAAAGCTCCAAATATTCAATTTTGCACAATAGGTCTGCGTTAATGGATTAATGGCACAAGAAAAAATACAACTCCGGGTATGTTTTTTTTTAAGAAGGGACAACAATATAACATGGTTAAAAGATAAAAAAGTTCATTTTGCATATATATGTTCATGTTCAGTGGCATGTACAAACTTGTGCTCTCCCCATATCGATCAAACAATCTTCGTCTGGTTCACTTCGCAGCCTCAACTTGCCTTGCTGCATATAACTGGATGTATCTGGATCCCATTTGGACAAAACCTCAGGAGAAATCAGGCCCTGTGCCCCTGCTGCCCTCACTGCACCTGGAGTACACAGCATGCACACATTTACATTCATCTTAAACCACAGATTGACAGTATCCATTGCATTTGTACATTCATATATTCCGTTTGGTCATATAGGCAATATGCACCCCTATTATTTTCAAGATGGGATGACATGTTGGACTGGCTGATATCTCAGTCCTGATGGTGGCTCTCAAAAGGCGACCCTCATATCAATGCAAATGCTTAATACGTGCATTGGTTTGTTACAATTGAGGCTTTGAAAAGAGAATGAATAGAAAATGAAAAATGCGATAAATTCCACAATAGCTGTCCACAAGAAGACTTTAGATTTATTGTCACTGTAGTAAGATGTCTTCCCTCTATTTGACCCACCTGTGAATACTATATGACACATGCACATGACACATGATATCAATAAACGCATATTTAATAATGTAATCTGGATTATTGGAATACCATGTAGATAAGAAATGTGGTCCAAACCAGCCCAATCAATGGTAAATATTCATAATTAAGCAGAATCAAAGGTACTCTATGTAACTTTTCTTGTGAGGTTGTCTCCATGTTCCAAAGCATTGAAATACACTTTTTAATCCAGTGCTCCACAGAGAAAAAAAGGTAAACTAGGCCAATTTACAGGTCAGATCTGTGGAGAGGCAAGCCCGCTCACAGTAATGCATGTTTTTTTCAGTAATTACATGTGTAATTGAATAAATACAAGATAAATCAGTTTAACGCCAGTGACTCATTGTGTGGAGGTGTTTAAAGGCCACATATTATGGATTTTTTTTAATTTTTAATTTACTTTTTTGACATTTTAACCATGTTACGCTTCACTCAGACTGCATCAGGACAGTTTTGTTGTGGTGTGATACTCTCTGACCTCATACTCATGCCTCAACTATTTATTAAGAAGGTTTGCGATTGGCTCAGGCGTCCAGCAAACTGTTTGCTGGGAGTGGCACCTCCGATGGCACCAGCACGGCGTGCAGTCCGAGCTCCTCTCGTTACTTAGAATTATTCTGAAAACTTACAGCCACTAGACCGAAGCTGCACCACATGCAATCTGAGCCCGCGGTTATGTCCCCTCATCACGTTTTTTTGTCATTACGCCATCGAGCCCAAGTCGTCTCTGAAACATGCCTCATTTGCATTTTGTCTGTTTACTTTTGTCACAGATAAAACTTCAACTGTTTACTTTCCCGTTGTTTATTCCCATTGTAGACAGCAGAGGGAGATAAAGTTTAGGAAGTATATCTTCCAAATATTAATATTTTAAGTTAGAAAATGTGAAATACTTATCCCAAGGCGAGCAAAAGCATCTTTAAAAGGGAATTAAAGCCACAAGAATGCATAATATGTGCTTTTTAACTACCATATTTTCCAGACTACACGTACGATTATTACTATAATAATGAAGAAAAAAAAGCGTATGTAAGTCACACTGGACTATAAGTCGTATTTTTTGGGGAAATTTATTGT
The DNA here is from genome assembly GCF_009829125.3 of Periophthalmus magnuspinnatus. Taxonomy (NCBI): domain Eukaryota; kingdom Metazoa; phylum Chordata; class Actinopteri; order Gobiiformes; family Gobiidae; genus Periophthalmus; species Periophthalmus magnuspinnatus. The sequence goes on from NC_047139.1 coordinate 14,560,115, forward strand.
ACAAATCCGAGAGCAAGAAGAGACAATTTATATTGAAAGGCAAGTTATAATAATAAAAGATAAAATAGACAATAACAGGCTGAATAGCAGTACAGCACGCTAACGTAACATACCAAACTGAATAGTGTCTGGTATGTTTACGTAAGGTATTAACATTTAATCAGATATGATATGCTAACGTAACATATGTCAGATTGTCCACAAACATGAGAGACATGAGAGTTCTTTTCACTGATGTTTACTGTGGTCTTACTTCTTCATCACAGTTCACACTGTAGAACTAGCAAACACATAAAATATAACATAAGCTCTGGCTCATATTACATATCCACACAAATTTGCATGTGAACTCGTGGAAAATATACATACCAGTTTGGCCTGCTAGTAAACAAACCAGTGAACTGAAAACTTTATATTTTACTTTTCAATTATTTCTTAAATAGTGCTCTGCCGGGTAAGACTTCACATTCGCGTAAAAGGCTGAACTGGAAAACAGGAGGTAGTTTTCGCGACCTTAAACTAGACTAAAAACTAAACATTTACAAGATTGTTCCAAATGAAAAAATTCCAAAATTATCACCTTTATGATCTTATAAATGAAGGAGAACTAAATAAGAGGAAATTAAATATGAAATGTATAAAAGAAAACAAGTCAAATAAATTTTCTTACAGGTAGTACAAACACAACAGCACCATCTATTTGTCAAACAAGTAATCTGTAACATGTATAATCAACTGTTACATAACACATATTTATTCAGCTACATGAAGCATAGACAGTGAACTGAATATGTGTCTGGTATGTTAACAGACGATATCTGATAACAGTTAATCAGATAACTAAAGCCTAAAAAGCATTTTAACATAAAAATTTTCTCTCGCTCTAACTCCAAATCACTAAATCCATTGAATTCTTCACCCTCGGTGTTACTTCTGCACTCTCTCAACTCCGGAAGTAAATGAAGCGCTGCTTCCGTGTGGCTGTCATACTGGTACACAAGTCTAGAGTGTCCTTGTGCAGTTGTCAGTGTGACAATAATGTAGATGTGAAATTCTATGTGTTAATAATTTCATATATAATTTGCATTGGAGTATAAGTCGCACCCCCGACCAAACTATGAAAAAAGTGCGACTTATAGTCCAGAAAATATGGTACCTGGATAGTTGAAAGGATTCTGTGAGGCCAGTACAAGTGGAATTCAGCGTTTAATTTGATCTGTTGAACTAAAAGTGTAGGTTTACCAAGAATAGAACAGTGTATACTAAAGGTGAGTTTGAGTATGGGACCTGTGGTGACGCAGGCACAGTGCTGCATCCACAGGGAGTAAATGAAAGATATTCCCGATCCTATTGCCCAGACTGGAGGAGAGGCCATCAGCCGTGTCCAGAGGCAGAAAGACATGAAATCTAACTGCCCTGTGATCTGGAGGCAGAGTGTAATACAAGATAGAACAGGTGAGGAGATGTGTTCCCTGTGCTCTTCGGTAATGACTCCTGAAGCATTTACACCTGGGTTATGGCCCTCATCCCCACAGTGTATGTAATGTAATGGACACAGTCAGCGGCCTGTGTCCTTCCCTACTCCTCACCTCTCCTGCTGAGTTTAAAGAGGGGGGTATTACACAAAATCGATTTTTTTTTTTTTTTTTTTAGCGTTCTACCATTTACCACCGTTAGAACATTGCTCCCTTATCAAAGAGGTTTTTGGTTTTAATACTTTCTTTTTGCCCAGTCTAGCATTTTCAAAATAACAAAAGGTAATGTGATGATCTAAATATGTAGCACGTTAACAATGAATACCCCACAGAAGTGTAATACCCCCTCTTCAAGACAGACTCATCTAGTGACTTTAGTTTGTACCAGAAGAGTGGTTTTCAGACTACTTTTATTCCTACTATAATATATTTGACAGTGTAACAGTACTATTACGGTACTTTAGTAAGCGTTTTTGCTCTTTGACTCCAGTTATATTAAATGATTTGAACATTTGTGTTTCTGGCACTGCTCCTTCAAATATGACATACTGTAATTTAGTTTTTTTTTGTCTACCCTTTCAAAATACTAATACTGTCCAATATTTAATATTTTGTCCTACCAGTTACACCACTATTTACAATCTGGAGGATGCATATTTAAAGGCACATTCAACTGTTCTTAAAGCCTATGTTATTTAATCAGTGAAATCAGTGCATTTCTGTTTAAGAAAAGACTTTGCAAAAATGTCAGACTAGTGTCAAATCTAGATACTCATTTGAGCAGGTATCGATAATAAAAAGTCATAGTCACAGGACAGAAATTAACTTTTCCTGGATACCTTTTAGAATGAGCTTGAGCTGTACCAGAACAAGTATAAGACACATAGACTAGTATAGAACCTGGATGAGGGAGTAAAGAAAGTACTACGATTTTGAAAGTCACATCCTATTGACTAAAATAGTGTGTTTTTTATAATCATGGTATCAGAATCAGTACTGAGAATCAAGTCTATTCCTTAGTATTGTAGTATTGCAATCAAATTTGAAATTTTAGTATTGTCACAACACCATTAAGACCACAGTCTATCTGGTTCATAGTTTCTTTCTGTCTTTTTCTTTTTTTAATGGAATAATAAAAATGTTATTGTTTTGAAAGATAACACAAGATGTTATTCAGTTTGAGAGGTGAAATAAACATGAGCTTAAGCCTTGTTGACTGATTTATTTTTTCTTCTCTGCAGTTTTTGCATCATGCTGCTGTATGTCGTTGATGATTTTTTTTTAATTATTATTGTTGTTATTTTATTTAAGAGGAGACACTACAGGCAAAACTTTTTTTCTTTTTTTTCCATTCTTGTATTTTGGTCAGTTTGGTCTCACAGCATACAAGCTTTGAAGTAAAAACAACAAAATGTGTCCACTCTGCCTTGAAAGATGTTTTAATATTTAATTCCATCAGGTGCAGCCATAGAGTTGTTTAGGATGTTGAAATTTCAAAGGCTATTTTCTCAAAATGCATTTTACCCCATAAGTGCATAAGGCTCACTCTTTAAAGTAGCACCTACATACAGCAAACTTGTTGACAAAACATAGGTAAGGATTTTTTATATCTAATTTCAAATCTGATTTATTAGTTAACACACACACTAAAATATTCAATTCATATAATATACTAGAATTTAATATTATATTATTGTATTTATTTATTTGCTGTAAAATGTTTTCAACATGAAAATAATTTTAATGTAAATGTATTATAAATATAGGGTTAAAATAATAATAATAAATAAAAAATGTATGTTGATCCAAAGCAGATCATTTAGAGTTTTAATAACTATTATGCTATCCACTGCTCTGTACTAACTTCATTCTCCAATTTTATTTTCTTAATCTGTAATATGTGTCAGATTTGGCAGTGTCAATTTGTCATTTTCATACAGATGAAAAAAAAAAATCTGTGGCTCGCTGACGTGATGTGCAGGTTTTCATCAAAGTTGCTGACAACTTCACGGCTCTTTGTTGTGATGACTTTTACAGCAATGTCAGCTCCCATTGGGCACCACAGTTTTCTAACGCATAAGTCAGCGGGCTTGTTTCTTTTAATGATCCATGGGTGTCCTAGATTATAACTACGTAGCAGGCACAACAGATCTTCTTTAAAGAGGGAAATATGACTTTTCAATCACCTCGCTCCATAGAAATGCTGAATCATCCGACCGTCGCCCTGTCTGTTTCTGCTGATGGTGCTTTGGAGGCCCATGCACAGGGTGTAAGGGTGCTCTTTGGTTCAAACTTGAGTTTCATATGCTCCGTTGAACCACAGTATCCAGGAGGTGTCTTCCAGCTCATCTCTACCAATGCTGACCCTACTCAGAACCTCACTCGGCCAGCTGTCAATCACTCGGCCCACTTCCTGCTCTCTGACGCTGGTCCCGCCCACAGAGGAGGATACGCCTGTGTTTAGCACCTGCATGTGTTCAACCAACTCTCGTCTCAGAACCTCATCCTCTAGATTTATCCTGGAGGTATAGAATACATTTTTTTTCTTTTGTTACAATGCTTTTTTTTAACAATGGTAATCCTGTTTAACACAATGCAGTGTATTCTAGCTTCTGACTCCCAGCTCATCATAATGGGCTCGACATACGGGGAACGACGTCGCTCGCTCTCCATTTATTTCCAATGGTCTCTGTGCGACACTGTGAAAATCGCTCGTCTCTCTCACCTCTGCAACAAGCGGAAGTCGTGCACGTGAAAACCTCGCGCTCGTGCATGTCGACGTGCACACGCGGGCCTGCGACGCGACTAATGAAAGTTGAAAAATGTTCTACTTTTATCGCTGTCGCCTGCACAACAGCCAATCAGCGAGAGTTTGATTGACGAGCCAATGCACTGTCCACTTCAGAAACATCATGGAGGAGAAAATTATACTCACGGTGTCGGATTTCCCAATTCTTTTTGACATCTCAATGAGACTACCGAGATATATTAAAAAAGCAGCTGCCTGGGAACTCGTTGGTGCCAGGGTGAATATGAGTGGTAAGTTAACATGCGCAAATTTGTTAATTCAGATAAATTTATGGAGGCTAATAACCAAATGTATTAAACACTAATTCAACATTTAAAAAATATATTTATTTAAGGTTTTTACATTAAACAGAATTAGCTGCAGAATAGGGTGGATCCAGGATCGCTTTTTTTTAGTTTTGTAGAGCAACCAATTGGAATATTTTAGTCAAATGAAGCAAAACTTTACGAGATTTCATTTTAGCGTCTTTTTCCCATCAAATAAACAGCCAATCAGACGTGTTGGAGGCTCGCGATCTGCTCTGGAACAGAGCGCAACAAGCTGACGCTAGTCACTGCAGTTTGTCGCTGCCCGTGTGTTCGATTTTAAAGCCTATGCGATGAGTGTCGCTGCACGCTGTCGTTAGTCGCTCCCCGTGTGTCGAGCCCATAAGAGTGCTGTTCATACTCCTGTTGAAGCTCATATATATCCCTGCCCTCTACTGTTACTTTAAGGTACTGTACCCTCACTTCAGTCCTTTGGGGTCAAAGTAAATAAAGATAAATGCAATTGATTCACAGATTTTAAAAGTTTTGTTTCCTATCTACTTGTCTTAAAAGAAATTACTGTTAGTTACTCTTGGAGAACCAATTATGCATTATACTATGGGATGGGCCTCTGGAGTAAACACAATACGAGGGCTGACTCAGGATTAGTGCTTGTTGCTTCAACAGAAGATTGTTTCAGGCCAAGGGTCGTGCTTACTCAGGACTACCCAATGCAGGTCTATTCTTCAAGGAATGTTTAAAAATGTGTTTTTCTTAAGTGTGGAACATTTTATTCAACAGAATTGAAAAGCATTAACAGATCATTTTTATGGGAAAAAATCAAATAAGATAATATGTGTTTTATTCTAGCTCTTTACTCCTATATATCTGTATAAATTTTTTGATATATTAAAAATGCAATACAATTGAAAACATAAATGAATGAATAATGAATAAATAAAGATTATAATGCAAAAATATGTCATATGCCAATAATAAAAAATACCCATAATTCCATTATAGACACTTTTCAGTTGTTTTTCAGGTTGGTCTCTTAACATACACACTTTTCATAGGGAAGCAAATACATTTTTCAGTCTGCACCGAGAAAAAAAAAAAAAGTTTTATTATTGCATGTAATCATCTTGCAGGCATAGATTTATAACCTAAAATGCATTTTTACAATAGAGACAAAAAGAGCACCCCAAATGTTCCAGTCTTGTACTTTACAAGATTGTAAGAAATCGTACTGAAGGATTTGTTGATGTCTAATTCCAAGTCTGATTCACTGAAGTTTTAACTCTATAAAATGCCTCAATTTGCAGTAAGATTCAAATACTTAACAACACATCCAAAATCGCCTCTGTACATTTTTCACATACATCTATGTCATCAAGGCAGTGTGAGTTCTATCTGAGAATAAAGACGTTTACAAAGTGTCAAATTTAAAACCAAAAAAGAGTAAATATAATTTACAAGTAGAGTGTATCTATGCTACGCTTTAAGATCATTGTTCTATTGGCACAAGGATCTTTCAAAAGGAAACACAAATGTTTGACCTGTTGTTAATACTGAACCTGTAGGACACTTGGCAAACAACCTAAGCACCACTATAAGACTCAAGACAGTGCATATGTTTTGATTACTGTAAACAAGCCCCAAAGTATAAGAAAGAACTTTATGAACCAATACAGCAGAAAGGAGCAGAGTCAGAGGAACAGACAGGAGCAGAGCTAGATGAACTGCTTGTGTAATTTAAACTAGCAGTGTACATCAGACCAAGTTGTATTGTAGTCATGAAGACCTTTGCGATGCAGCTGGCTCTAATCACAACATTTCTCTACCTCCACTCAGGTAAGAATTAAATGTCCTGTAAATGATTTTTGCCCATTCATTTGAGCAAAATTTGTCTAGAAAGGGTCTTATTGTCCAAAAATCTGTATGTGCACGTTAAGATGCTAGTTGTTACTATGTTACTAAGGATCATGGGAAACAAACTGCCTGACACTATCCCAGGCACTTGATTCTTTGTCATGGTGCATTTTCAAGAGTAACAAAAGAGAAAATAGTAAAATGTAGGGCTGTCAAAAATAACGCAAATGAGATAAGTTTTATAATGATCTAAAGCTGTATCAGAACAAATATAAGACACATAGACTAGTATACGCCCATGGACCACTATGGAACTTACCTGGACGACTGAGGGATAACACAGATATAAGACAAAGCATCAAATTTATAACCAAAAAAAGGGTAACTGTGCATCTCTTTGTTTTCTGGATATATGCTCTGCTTTAAGATCATTGTTCTGTTGGCACAAGGATTTTTGAAAAGGAAACACAAATGTTTGAGCTATTGTTAATATTGAACCTGTGAGACACTCGACAAACAACAACCACCGTGAGCCTCTGAACACTGTGCATATATTTTGATTACAGTAAACAAATCCCAAAGGGCCACAGAGCAGAGCTGGAAGAGCAGACAGGAGCAGTGGTATCATCGTGGTAGTAGAATCGGCAGTATCGTAGTCTATTCATTACAATGTCTGTGTAATCCCTCAGTTGTCCAGGTCTGATCCAGAGCAAAAGACAAAGTCACTCCCACAACGATTTGTCCAGTTGACAGATTTAAACGTCATCTGTTGCTATTCCCTAGAATCGAAAACAACTTTGAAAATTTAGTACTGGGACAATAATAGGCCAAGGTAGGACAGCTATAAGGAAACAACTGCTGCTACTATCCCAGACAGTCGTTTCTGTGTCATGATGCAATATCACAGCAACAAAAAGGACTAACTGGGGGGTAAAAGTTAAATTAAAACATGTTCATGACTCAGGTACAGCAACCTTTAAAATTGGCGTCTAATTAGAACCAGTCTTGTTTTTTTTCTGTTTGTTTGTATAAGCTGGTCTGGTCTCTTTCAGGTGCTGGACTTCAGTGTATGACTTGCCATGACGAGACATGTTCTTTTCAAACCCCTCAAAACTGCCCCTCTGGGTATACACAGTGTTTCTCACATGTAACAACAGGTAACAGTCATGTTTTCTGTGAGTTTACATACACTTTGTTAGATCATACAACTTAAAGAAGAAATTTACCTAAAGTAGACAATATATGTTTTGTTAAAGAAGGGGTTATAGTTCTAACACATAACATATTTAGATCATTGTGTTAGCTTTTATTGTTTAAAAATGCTATATTCGCCGAAAACAAAATATTAATAAGTTGAATAAATTTCATTTTTGATGCTCTGAGTCCTGAAAGGAGAGTCCCCCCTCCTTCTGCTCTCTGCTCAGAGGGAGGGGGAACTCTCCATTCAGGCCCCTATTGCATTACAGTCGGCATGCATTTCACTAAAGAAACTACTGCACATCGCATCAGATTTGTGAAGTTGTAGTGTATTGTTTTGTATCATGCATGGATGTCATAAAACCTCTTCAGGCAGCACGCTTACAGTATGAATGAATGTAATAAATACAAGACAGATATGCTTAATGCTAATGTGAAGCATTCCAGGGAAAGAAACAGCATTACCATGGAAAAGCAGGTGGAATAATAATGAGAGAAGTTGTGGTCAGTGCTCATTTGCTACAATGTAAAAAGTTATGCATTGTTAATTGAAGATTCAATTAAAAATGCACATGAGGCAGTCAAAAGTACTATTGTGGCACAAGGCAAATGTGCTGTACAGGACTGTGCAAATGAAGCAACTGAATTTAAAATGCTCCAGATCCAACCATACACACATATAACATATGTCTCTTATTATGTACAAACAGAGTAAAGAACACTGGTGCTGACACATGCCCAGATCATGTTTATCTTACTACAGCCCACATCAGTAGGGTACAGACTTTCAGGGGTGTGGACTTTCCACTTCTCTGGCAATGCCTGTTCTATCGGGAACTTTAACGCCTATGTGGGCGGCCAGTCACCCCTCTCCATACCTGGAGAGGGGTGACTGGGGGAAAGGCTCCGGGGGTGAATGAGATGTGTTCTGAGTATCTTAAGGCTCTGGATGTTGTGGGGCTGTCTTGGCTGACATGTATCATTGTGTGGCAGTCGAGGACAATACCTCTAGACTGGCAGACCAGGGTGGTGGTCCCTCTGTTTAAGAAGGGGAGGAGGGAAGCGGGTGTGCTCCCACAACAGGAGGAGCAGTGTGGTTTTTGCTCCGATTGTGGAACACATGTGGTACTCGAGGGTTCATGGGAGCTTGCCCAACCAGTTCACATGTGCTTTGTGGATCTGGAGAAGACATTTGGCCATGTCCCTTGTGGTGTTCTTTTGGGGGGGAGTAGGGGGTCTGGGGCCCTTTGCTAACCACTGTCAGGCCCCTGTATAACCAGAGCAGGACCAGGAGCAATTCCCATTGCTGGCAGTAAGTCAAACCTGGTCCCAGTGCATGTTGGACTGCACCAGAGCTGCCCTTTGTCACCAGGTCTATTCATGGACAGAATTTTTAGGTGCGGTCAGGGGTCCAGTTCAGGGACCACATGATCTCATCCCTGGTGGCTTAATTGAATCAGGACCTGCAAACATCCATTGCCAGTCTCTACTGAACTAAAAGTAAAAGGTAGCTGTTAACTTGAAAACTTCGGCGTCATGAGATTACAAGTTGGAACAAAGTATTTTCAGCTAGACAGGATTTCACAAACGTGTGAATAAAACAAAACAACTCCAGATTTGTGGTGAGTATTAATATTATTATATTTATTATTTGAAAGAGTAAAACGTAACTAACTAAAAGTAACTAAAGTAAATGTAACTTATTACTATTAACTTCTGTCTGTGATGGGCCTGATCTAAGCAGCATCCAGAGTTCTTTAAAAGATCATCTCTTGACTGCAGTCAGTTCTATGTTGTTTCTCCTGTGTTTCAGTTTCCTTCCTGAAAAGGAATTGGACCTGGACAGTGAAGGGCTGTGCTTCTCCTGACATGTGCACACCTACAGGAGCTCACTTTTTTTCATTGGACACAGGCTCTGAGGCTCAACTCAAAAACACCTCCTGCTGCAACACAGACAACTGCAACGCTGCTGATCCTGTCTGTGAGTCATGTCTTATCACCATCAGAAGAGGTACCAGGAGGTGCTCAGTCACCCCTATGAGTAGAGCTGTGGCTCATATACAAAGCGGCACCAGGCCTCCAGACGTCTACCTTTAATATGGAGAGGTATGGACCTCAGGGAGATCCAAGGTCCATACACAAATTAAAGTTAGATTGAAATGGCTATGGCATGATTTATGTTAGATTATAATATAAACCTGATAAAACTATCATATAAATAGGTTTTTATTATTTATTTATTTATTATTTTTCATATAAATGTGGCCATTTCAATCAAATTATATATATATATATATATATATATATATATATATATACCGTAAATTTCGGACTACAGAGCGCACCTTGATATAAGCCGCACCAGCTAAATTTGAAGAGAAAATCAATTTTGTACATATATAAGCCGCACCTGAATGTAAGCCGCAGGTTTTCATATTGTAACATGAGTCATTTACACAGAAAGACGGTGCACCGACACACTTTTTTTTAAACTGTGCCTGAAAATTGGCACCAACACGACAACAACACGGGATGAACACATCTGCAGGTTTATAAAATAAAGCTGCACCAACACGGAAAATCTGCTTTTATTTCCTCTGAAAACTTTTGTCGTCTTTTACATTGACCAAGTTGGATTCATTGATGTCGAGCTTACGTGCAGTGGCTCTATTTCAGGGGTCGGCAACCCGCGGCTCCGGAGCCGTATGCGCCTCTTTCAGCCTTATACTGCGGCTCTGCGTGGCTTGGGAACTAACACAGACACAGCTCACAGTCCTGCGTAAAGAGCCCTGATTTTCAGACGCTGTGCGCACAGGGGTCAGGAGCAACTTTCGCCCGTCCCTAATGACACACTAATAAGCTCGTCCGTAGATGTATCATGAAAATCCTGCTGGAAATCGCCACAGAAATCTATTTGATGTAGTAGCAAGTTTATTATCTGCTCTTGTCTCCGCGGTGACGTATCACGTATAACACATCAGACACGACGCACAAAAGTAGAGCCACAAGCGAGTGAAAATGAGCCAAAACAAAAGTCTTTGGAGAGCTTTTAACAAAGGGGAAAAGGACAACTGAGGAGCCAGAAGAGGAGACTACGACCTCCAAGAAAAAGAAAGATAAATTTAACAGACAATGCCTACTTAAAATCTGGGTTTGTCGCTACAGGTGACTCACGCACAGAGTCCGCTCTGCGTAACATACGGGAAAAGCAAATAAGGCAATGAAACCTTCAAAACTGCTTTGGCACATGGAGACTAAGCACCTGGGATAAAATGATACGCTACGAGTTTTTTTGTTGTTGTTTTTTTAAAGAAACTGCGGAGTAGAGTAGACATAATCACATAATCAGCGCGATGCATGATGCAGCGGTTTGGTGAGTTGTATTTTTTTAATGCACTTAAGTTGTTTTTGCCATATTTATCTGCCACGTGTAGAAGGCTTGTCCGTGAATGTAAAACCTACATTATTCCGTTACATTATTGTTATTATACAGTGTTATCTTCATTTTAGATGTCAAAAAGTATTTGCGGCTCCCAGTGTTTTATTTTACGTGGAAAGTGGATCCAAATGGCTCTTTGCGTGTTAAAGGCCGACCCCTGCTCTGTTTCCTTTCTGTTTCTTTATCTTAAAAACGGCATCATATCCATTTCATGATGCGCAAAATGATCGTTCAAAATCAAAACTAGTGAATTCTTCAGAGCAGAATCTTTCCCCACGTCTGTCTCACTTTTACGTTTACAGCTAGAGAGCGCCCCCCAGGGGCCGTTATCCAGTAAAATTCCATATATAAGCCGCACTGCTGTAAAAGCCGCAGGGCTCAAAGCGTGGAAAAAAAGTAGCGGCTTATAATCCGAAATTTACGGTATATATATATATATATATATATATGGTAAATGGTCACATTTTTCTATAGCGCTTTTCCACATTCAAGGCACTCAAAGCGCTTTACAACAAGGAACCACTCACCCATTCACACAGCAGTGTACGCAGACACTGAGGGCGAGGTGGGTTAAGTGTCACAAGGACACAACAACAGCATTCATCTGTGTGAGGTAGAATCGCACCGCCAACCTATGGATAAGTGGATCTGACCGCTCAACCAATGATGTTTATGTCGAGAGCGGAATTATATATATATATATATATATATATATATATATATATATATATTAATATTATGAATCTTATGTGCACAGCAATCGTGTTCTGCCTCTGTTTCAGTGTCGGCTCCTTCTGGCTCTCTGCAGTGCTACGGCTGTGACCCGTTGACTTATGAATGCACTGCCAATGTGACCTGTAACACTCAGGAGACCTGCTTCCATATATGTAATTTCCATGAGCACATTGTCAACATGATGTTTGGATCTGATTACTTTCCGAACAATGGATCTTTGTGTCTGTTTCTACTGGTTTTCTTGTCTGTCCAGCCAAACCCACATAAAGCCAATAAGAGAAACGCATGGTCTGTTCAGGTCAAGTATGGTGGCTTATGAGTAATTAGGGGAAAATATAATAATGCAGAGCACTGTCTGAGGATTTCTGCAAATTAGCATAGCAATTAGTGAAGCAAATTAGCAGTTCCAAGTTAGATCGGTTGTTTGACACCATTGCTAGACTCGTCTGCATTCAAACCAAATGTAGGAGGGACTATCTGGCCAGGCAATTGTTCCACACGTATAGGGCTTTACTGGCCAGCCATGACTACAGGCTTTTCCAATAGAAGTTATACACCAACATAATTGTAATGAAAACAAAAAACTCACCCCAAAATTCTGATTGAGTGGTAGAATTTGTTCATGTAGCCATTGCCTTGTTCAAATCTACTTTTAGTTTTGTTTTTGGCCGAGCAGTAGATCTAGGTTGTTGCCTAACAGCATAGGGAGATAAACAACATTTTCCCTCGGCCCACAACAATGAATTAAACAATGAACAAAAGGTAAAGAGTTTAACTGTGAATGATCCCAATGTCCCCATTAGCAATGAATGTGTGCAGACCCTACAGTGTCCCTCTTGTTTATCTGGTTATACTGCTACTGTTACTACTTTCTTTTCATTTGTTTTTTTGAGCTCTTGGGGGAGAAAATTTTATGACTCAACATTGACGCACAAATCGATTTTGCCACCATTATGAGAACGTAAATGAGTTTTTCAAAGTCTTGACTAATTAAATGTCATGTTTTTCGTGGTGTTACATCTTTATTCAATGTAAAAACATATACAATCATACAAGACGCAATCATGCAATTTTTTTGTCATTTTAATCTCTCATCTCAATAACAATTGTTGGATAAATCACATCTTGCAGCATGGAATGCTTTTTTCACTAATTACAGTTCAAATATCTTCGACGTCACATGAACTGTATCATGGAGCTAATGAGATAACTACAGCAGTGAGCTCAGTGCTGACTAAGGACTAAGGTGACTGCAAGTTGTGTTCTTTTACCATTTGCTACCATTTGCAAGGTTATTAGATTTTTTTTCACCAGTAGATGGCAAATATGAAACCGGTTGTCCCCTCCCCCCTCAACTGGCCCCTCACCTCGTCTTTGTTCAGGCTCACCTGTGCTCTCTAGTCTTCGGTGAGGCCAAAGCTGGCACACTTGCAGACTGCAGTAACGTGACAGGCCAGCCAGTCAATTACAGATGGTAGCTTTAATACTAAAATAATATATTTGTGATATTTCTAATTTAAAAATACTTGAAAATAGCAAGTTGTGTCTTGTACTATTTTGTTGGTTATATATCAAATCACTACATAAAAAATTACACTTAACTAGTCAAGACTTTTAAGAAGACATTTACGTTCCTTTTATTAATATTACATAGTAACCTGTTTCTCACTAGATTGATATGTGTAGCACTCTGATGTGTAAAACTGAGTTTAATCTGGGATGGCTCTCACTGGAAACAAGGTCAAAATGTTTAAACAGATACTTCAGTGATTGGTTGAAGCGCCACAATAGTGAAAAAACCCACAAAAAAAATCAACATTTAGATACATTCAGTTGAGAGAGAAGCCCACACATCTTACCCACCAACAAATGCACAATGCACTTCCATCTGTATGTTTTTCACAAACTAAATAGTCTGTATTTCTGCTAAAATAGGCTCAACAACGTCTGTTGGCATCACTGTTTGTCTTGGTTTGTTTGGCGCTGGCTTCCCCCCCAAACCACAGTGCTGCTCTGTGATTGGTCAACTGGTGTGGGGAGTTTCACATGCAAAAAGAGTTTGCGAACTCAGAAAATCATGAGAATTCATCTTACTGGTAGGGCTAATTATACAGAGAATGTGTAGAAATAAACTGTTGGCAAAGGGGGGCAAATTTTGGCAGTTTTTGAAATACCAGCTACTTACTGCTAAAAATCCAAATGTTGTGATGCCATGTTTAACCTCTATATATTTTCTTCATTTAAATATTCTACTCTGCACTTAACATATTGTGCATCTATTTCATTTCAGCCACCGGTCAATTTGAACCTCCCCACATTTTGTTTGGCTGTGTGTCCAAAAATATGTGCAGTAACACCATTCTGTCTGAGCAATATTTTGGCACCACCGTCTCCTGCTGCAATACATCCCACTGCAATGTCCCAGGTCTGTCCTCTAGACCCCTCTTGGTCTCTTAAAGCACTGCAAAATTGACTTATAACCATGTTACAATTGTTTCCCACTTAAAGTTGTATTTAGAGTGATTTATGCATGTTTGAGTAATTTGTATTCTTCTACATTCAAATCTACTCTGATCTACCCCCATTTTCGCTGACACTGGTACGTGCCCACTGCTCTGTACTTACTTTGTACTCCAATTTTATTTTCTTAATCAGTGATACACATAGAATTTGGCAGTGTTGTGTGGTAATTTTGGCACACGTGAAAAAAACAAACAAAAAAGTGCTCTGCAAATCTGCAAATCTGCAAATCGCATCACAGCAGAACAGCACTTTGTTCTGATGATGTCTCCATGACGTCGGCTCCCACTGGGCACTGCAATTTTCCAACCCAGAGAGCAGTGGACTCAATTACTTTATTAGCTGTTTTAACTCAGTATTGCAATTTAAAATTTTGTTTAAATTTGAAAATGTTTTCAAAAGCATTCTACATTCATGAGAGTTATACATCTTTGTAGAGTGAGGTCTGAACTGTGCAGAAATGCAAAGGAACAGGTTCTGAATAAAAGCTTTTTTTTTTTTTTTACAGATGATACATGACCCAATAATGCTGCATTCAGTGGAGTAGCCCGCTGTGCAGTACAGGATAATTCATCCCCATTTTTGATCCCCATATGCATTTTTTAAGCCTGTGTGGTGTCTGAGTGACTCTGAGCTGCTGTGTCATAACATAAATTTATAACCACAAAACATCACCATGGCAACAGCCAATAAAATAGCGCATGAGAGGCAGACAGTGATGGAGCCAGAGGCGCAAGATGCAAACTCAAGAAATGGTGAAAATAATGTATTATTAATCACCTCTCGTACAGTTTTTAAACTGCAGCATTCTCATACACATTACCCCTTAGAATGTGTCCTCTGCAAATAATGACACCCAGTTCACAAAACTGTGCTTTTAATCCAGTTTGAAGTATTGTTTAAACAGTAAAAAGGCAAGAGTAGATCTTTGTGTTTGCTAACATCTACGCAGTGCAGATCAGATTGAACTGCTGCAGATTAGCAATAGTGACCCTACTTCATGTGCATTAAAAAGCATTTATATAAGCTACTGCTCCATATTTCACAAATAATAATAATACAGTTTTGACTTGTATCTAAAGTAGAAGTGCCATGCTCTGATCTTTGGAACACTTTACAGTAAAACGACTCACTTGGAGACTCTAGACCGGAAACAGCTGACGCGAGGTGTGTTTATAACTTTTAGCTTGTGGTGTGCGGTCTCTTCGCTGCCGTATCCTGCGTTAAACGTTATAATTAGATGCAGAAAGCACACATATAAGAGCTGCTTATACAATATAGCTGTGCTGGGACTAGAATAGTTTTGCTCGAATATATGGGGAAAAAAAATTGAACAGGCTCTTTACAGGACCAGACTCCTGGATTAACCAAGACTTTCCTTTTCCTTTCACAGAGCTGGGGCTTCAGTGCAGGACCTGTGGTGATTCCACATGTTCTTCTTCTCGTTTGATGACATGCACCAAATACGCACCAATGTGTTACTCTTCCGTCTACTCAGGTAATTATGCTGCGCTTTGATTGGTCAGTAGAGACAGATTGTATATAGATGAAGAGGTCCATTGGTCCTTCAAGAGGGAGTATTATGCTAAACTGACTTTTTGGAGCATTCTAATGTTATAATGTTGTTCCCTCATCAAAGATATCTATCCCGTGCACTCTTTGAAATCTCCTTATGGTTAGCAGTATGATTCTGTCCAATCCTCAACTCACAAGCCCCATGAGTGCACAAAAAAAACAAAAACAAATTCAGATGGTGTTTGTTTACAAAACCTGGCAGACCATGTCCCAGTCTGCATGTGGTCAAACAACCAAATAAGTCCAAACAAGGTAAACAAAGTAATTACTTTACACACCTAAAGGTGCTAATGCTTCACAAGGTTTTGTGAAGCATTAGCACAAAAACTTTACAGCTATAGTTGCTAATAAAAACTACTATCATACATCTAACCACACTTTTAGTAATAGACGAAGGACATCTCAATTACATTGAGCATTTGATTTTCAGACATGCTATGAACTGCATTATTCAAGTTATATGCTCTCTGCAGCAGCACAAATAAACACACGGAAGCTCCGGTAGGTTTCAATTTCAGTTTAACATAGCAGACTAAAGCAATGAAGTGCTAGTCTGTGTAACATAAATTAGACTGCAGTGTTAACAGGCAGCGGGCATGCGAGTATGCATGGACTTCTCCTGATGTGTTATTGGGAACTGAGAGATTCAAACTTCAACACCTCAATTGTACTACCAGGGTCAGCATGTATTTTGAAAAATCTGTTTAAATTGGACTAGGCCAGTTATCCAGTTTTCCTCAAGTACATGTAAATGTAGTAACTGGCTTTGGTCTGATCATTTTCAAAGTTTTTCTCCTTTCATTTCAGGATCTGACCACCTCTCAGATATAAGGAAGGGCTGTGCACTTCCCTTTTCTCTCTGTCCTACTGCAGGAAACCTGTTTGTTTCCTATCACTTAGGCTCTGAGTCTCTGCTCATTAATACGACATGCTGTGACACACCCAGCTGCAATGTTGGTGACCAATCAGGTGAGTGCTGTTATTTTTAAAACAACCTGTTAGTTTATATTTTACAGTTGACATGTGTGAAATAGGTTGTGAATTAAGGGTTAGAGATTCAGCAAGTTGTTAAGCAAGTATGCCCTCCTAGACTGTATACTACACACACATGCTGCTTTTATTCATCCAACTGAAACATATCCTGTCCACATCACTTACACTTTAAAGTGAGACATTTCAGGTGAATAGGAACAAAAGTTTACTCGCTATATAGTGACAATGAATAAAGTTAAGATATCCACAATCCGTCTTGAACCTCATACCTCGGTCCTGAGTCCTCCTGCCTTGTCTGGCAACCAAAATGACATAGTCACTGTATTCGGTGCAAAGGCAGTTGGTCTGGTACTGCAAGGTTTAAATGGCATTTCTAGATGGTATCAACAGCCACAGAGTAAACCGATCAAAGAAATGTATTCATTTTCTTCATTAGTGCAGACAGCCGTAGATTACCTCCAAATTTAGTTGCATGGCAAAATCAACATCTTTTTAAACAGTTTTAGAGGGTCAAATATGGAAAATATTTGTCTCATTAGATTTTAAATTTTAAATTTGAAGCATACATTTTCAATGTGTTTAAAAATTCTAAATAAAAAAAAAATCACCTTTTTAAATATGCAGCACAAATATTTTCAAACCTTCAAGCCTTGGCATTTTGGATGTGTGGTGAAAATTTTTTCACTGCAAATTTTACACTCTGAACTTAGACTGTTGATTTTGAGGTATTCAAAATATATGTGCTGAATATTTAAAGGTGATTAAAAATGAAATAAAATTCTAAATCTGATTAAACTAATTATATTTCATTGTCAGTCATATATTTGTTTCTATGGAGATGTTGCTTGATCTAGGATGTTCCACAGTATGGCATTAAAGTTATCCATCTAGTATGTATTCAATTGCAAGTGTTTTATTGCCTTAAAAACATGCATTCTTGGGATCACCATCTCTACATGTCCTTGACCTGTAACTAGGCCTGAGGATATTGCCTGCTTGTCTCATTTAAAATAGGTGAGTAGGATGCCTATTGTAGAACTTTTCAAGCAAAGCAATAACATCTTCATAGAGATGGTGCAGGCATAGGGTTAGCTTTGTTAGCCCAGCCATCACTGTGTGGTTTGCTGGGGCCACTGCCAGGCACAGACAGAGACTGCAGTGCATTGTGCGCTCTGCTGAGAAGGTGATTGGCTGCAGCCTTCCATCGCTACAGGACCTGTATGTCTCCAGGACTCGGGGGCGAGCAGGCCGTATAACAGCTGACACTTCTCACCCTGGACATGGACTATTTGAGCCACTTCCCTCTGGCAGGAGGCTACGGTCCATTGGAACCAGAACCTCTCGTCATAAGAACAGTTTCTTCCCCTCTGCTGTTTGGCTCATGAACACTTTATAATATCTGCACTAAACTGGACACTTTATAATACCGGTCACTTTAATAAGTCATGCTTGCACTGTTGTTCCGATGCTGCTGTTGTATATTTATATATATTTTATATATTTTCTACCTTTAAGTATTTTATTTTATTTTTAAGCATATATTTTTTTTACTTCGTGCATGCCCTTATTTGTATTTGTATTTATTCGGTGTGTTTTATGTTGCACTTTATCAGCAAAGTAAGTTCCTAGTTTGCGAACTGTGTTCACAAACGATGGCAATAAAAGGATTCTAATTCTGATTATACCACATTTGTCACCTTTTTTGTGTTTCAACAGTCACGCCCCCTGCTGGTTCTCTGCAGTGCTACAGCTGTGACCGCCACTTGAGTAATTGCACAGTCGGTGTGACCTGTAACGCTCTTGAGGTCTGCTCCATGACTACATTGACTACATGTAAGGACCTGTGGTGGAAAGAGTACTGAAAATCAGTACAAGTAAAAGTAGTTACATGGCTAAAAATGTACTCAATTACAAGTAAAAGAATAGTATCTTTTATGCATACATTTTACTGAGTAACTTCATATTGAGACTTTGCGTGTAAACTCGATTTCCCTGGCTCCCCGGTCTGAATGCAGCATTAGAGTTACCTAATTATAATATCATCTGAATGTCAGTCTATTAACCTTATTGAGTGAATATCTTTTTGAGTACAAAGTTAACCTGAAACACTTTGTGCATCTTTGCATTTCAGACAGTTACTCAAGACACATATTCGGATGTGTCTCAGAGAGCCTTTGTAACAACGTCAACATGTCTCAATTTTTCTTTGAGTACGATGGAGAAATATCTTGCTGCAACACGACCAACTGCAATACCCCACCCAACGCCACAACCACGCCCACTGACATAACTCCACCCACCACCGTAACCCCGGCCATCACTACAGATGGAGACGATGGAGACGACCACAGCTCGGTGTTTTCAACAGCTTGTGGTGTGCTGTCTTTGAATGTGCCACTTTCTCTTATGGGAGTCTGTATTCACATTATAATTGTAAAAGTCCAATTATATTCGCATAACTAAACCATTTATATAGTTTCTGGTCAACATATTCTTTAGGTTTAATATTTGCCCCATTTAAACACTCAACTGCGCTCCTTCCCTCTCCTGTGCATCTGCCTGTTAGAGCTTCCAGAGTCCACTTGTGTGCATTAACGTCACATAGCGCCAGATCAAAGACTGTAGGAAGAGTTTAGAGTTTATTTTTTGACAACATGCCTCTAGTGCACAATGTTAAGACCAAAAGAGCTGATGAAATAATCCATCTGTAGATTCAATATCGCAAGTACATCGCAGCGATGCACGGCACATTTCTCAAAAAAGATCAGTTGAATTCTCATAAAAGCAAATAACACATACATTTTACTTTTATGGGCACAAGTTTTAAAACTGCTGAGGTTGCAGCTCACAGACAGTGGCTGTGCTCAGCTCACTGAGATCAGGGGCAGAGAGGGAACATATAGGTCCACTGGGACCCACTGATACATTTAGACACAAGTGATCAAACTTTCTAAAATGGAAGTTGAGGACAAGTATACCATAAAAGTAGGCTAGTTGTTATATATTGTCATGTAAACAATTGCATGTTTTGAATTTTAGAGAAAAGTACTCACAGCAATGGGCCTAAATACTGCTAAAAAATATGATTTTCCCAAATTACAGGAAATGAGATTTGTTTTATCAAAAATGTCCTGGGGAATGGTCCCTCAGACCCCCTCACATGGTCCTTTTAGCTCTGTGTCATTTATTTCTGTTGTATTCTTTTTGGTCCCAGACCCCTCAGCTCATATGCACATATGCACAAAGCTTTGCTGCTAAACCTAAGCAGGCGCACACCTAAAAAATAATCTCTAAAGAAGTAAATTCATGTCTGTGCATGTCCCTTTGTATAACTTTTATTTCATAGGACTGTTATGATATATGATATAATATACAATTATAATATAGTCGCAATTAATTATAGAGTTGTCCATAGTTATGTGTGATAGATTTTAGTGTACTATTTTAAAGCAACTGTAAAATTTCATAAATTTGATCTGAGTCCCAGATATGAGGCAAATATATCCAAATCAACATAACATTTGTAATACAGATTTATTCTTAGTTACACAAACAATGGACACGATTTCCCATTTATTTGTTATAATTTGGTATTTTGGTTCTCAAAAAGCAGAATAAGCCTCACATGATGCCGTGTACCAATTCAACGGTTGCACACTACAAAGTACCGTTCAAAGGACCCGGCCGACGAAGGGTGCTCCTCCATGTTGCCCTTGTCGACCACAAAGGCCATGCCAAAACGGGACAGGCCTACACCACAGAGTGTACGTCAACCACTGTCTGTGCATGACACGGCATGAGTCTGTCATCTGGGTTGCCAGTTTCAATGCTGAAATCCAAATCAAACCTAAAAGGACTCTCTCTGAATGGTCACTGCCTAAGCCACAGCTCCTGCAGCCAATCATTAATTAGTGCAAGGTTACATACAGTTCTTTTAAATATATTTTGCAGATTTGTTTTTGCTTATTGCTTACTAATATATGTATTTGTTTGCATTAACAATATCTAAAAATGTGTTGAGAATTAAGTTTTATCTTTTCTATATTTTCAAGCATGTTACTTAGTATTAAGCAGTGGTATCATGAGTTGTACCAAACCTGTGATCACTGTAACCAGTGACTGAGTGAGGATAGATGAGGGAAGATTGGGTGACACTATTCAATGATGTTACGTTTGTTAACGAGTCTGTAATCTTTCAAATGAGATCTTCAGATCTCATTTGTGAAAAGAGCAAAATCTTTTTCTTTCTAATTTGTATGCATTGTTATACTAATTAACACTGAACCGACATAAGAGTCAGTGCAGAAGCCCAGCAAGTGACATGAGTGAGAGCTTTGTTCACAAAATAACATAGGTGGCATCATATTAACAGTTGGTTTTATTATTATTATTATTATTATTATTATTATTATTATTATTATTATTGTAGTGCAACATTTTATTTTGATTATGCATAATTCCAAAGGATAAACACATCTAAGCCTTGGTCATTTCTCTCTGTGATTAGATTGTTGTTAAACTGAGTTCTCACATTGCTTTCTGTCATCTAAATAAATAGGAAAAGAGCAAGTCTTTTCAACGGCGCTTTGAGATTAAATGAAAATAAAATGATCCTGATACCATAAAACAGCCAAAAGTCCCATCAATAGTTCAGTTACATGTATGAATGGGAGCTTTAAAGTTGTGTGGGGTGCCTGATTTTCCAACCATGAAAAGCCTGTGCACAAGAAACAGGTATTTAACTGTCATTGCGTTTTTCAGTGGTATAAAATGGTCTTTGATATTATTGCTTATTAACAGAGGAATAAAGAGAATGATTGGGCCCGAATGGAGTCATTGCTCATAGGATAAACAGAACTGTTGCAGCTCCAGGACAAATGCTACTGGATGTTTTCCCAAAAAAGTGAACCAACCACAACATATAACATTTGTGAAAGCTGTCTTTTATATAGTGTAATTGCTTTACTTTTTTTTCTTCAAACATTGATACCCGATATCCTCCTCAATCCCACAAAAGCTAAAAAAAGATGCTATATAAACTTCCGTACTCCAAACACTATATTTAGATGCACATCAAAAACTCAGATTATCTGATTTCTGGAGTTATCAGATTATTGAAATTTCATGTAAAACAGCTACAGCTGATGTGAATAATCTAATTTATTTCTGTTCACACATGTGACGGTTTTGACAAGGGAAATTATGCAATAAAAGGGCAAACTAATGTGGCAAAGACAAAAGTGAAAAAAAAAAATTATGAGCCATTTTAAAATCCATTGTTCTTTGTGTTCCAAATATAACAGTTACTCTAAAAATCCATTAATTCACTGACACGTCACCTGGTGTTTTTGATAATCAGATTTAATTTGTGCATGTCGACAAAACACACAAAATCAGATATAACACTGGTAATTGTTATCCGTTTGTTCTATCTAACAGATTTTTTTCTGGCCATGTAAATATTTGGAAATACCTTACCTATAGTAATGCATTGATTTGCTGTAGAATCATGCACTGAAACGTACAGATGGATCGTGGCCTCAGGAACTGGGCCCGCTGTTCATATTTACAGATATAACTATTCATAAGCCTACTGATGCCAAAACAACCATATACAGCCTCTCTGCCTGTGCACTCACCTGTGGAACTGCGCTGGAAAAGGCAGAGCAGAGCCAACCCAGTTTAATGCATGTAGAACACACGCTGTTTCTCCACAATATTTAACCCCTTACACTTACTGCATAAATGCATAAAATGCCTATCACAATGCATCAGCTGATGGATACTACCACATGAGTGCACACACAGAGTTAGAACGCACAAGCACATCACCCTCAATAACTGGACACAACTATAATGAGCACGTTTTAACTTTATGTGTACTCATTAGGCTATAATCCAAGTTACTGCCCATAGACCGTATGATAAAACCAGCATCTCACTCACTGCTGCCATCTTCAACAGACGAGTACTGTCACACACGTTGCCTATAGGTCACCATCCAATCTGTAATCTAACCATGAAAGTATAAATCCATGAATTCATTCATTCTGTGCTCAGTGAGGTCTGAATGTCAATAAATCGTAGTAGCCTGGTTATTTTAGATGCTCTTCTGAACAGTTCATTACAACTACCTTAGATAACAAACAAACTGCTCCTCTTTGAAAAATAATTATTTTATTATAATTACTAATCATTATTTTTCCAAAAATAAAGTCAAAATGAAGCCATATTCTTTTTCTTTTAAACTCCATCGAACATAAAACAGACTAAGCTAGCACTATAGTCAGGCAAATAAACAATCTGGTGCCATCTGGTAGCTTGTGCCCATAGACTGTATAAAGAAGTGGACTAAGGGAGTGTGGCATCACCCATAGCATTCAGCTCCAACCAGGTGAAGTGGACGCTTAGCAATGTTGTCAATCAAACCTGTGTTGTACAGGTTTGAAAAACCAAACCTTGGAGAAAGAAGGTGCCTGATGTGTCTGTTATGAATGTTCATTTTTTGATTTATTTACAAAAGTTAAATAAAAATACCAGGATCATGTAGAGATGGGAACATTTGATGGAGCAAGAAGCACGCCCATGCCCACTTCCTATTTGGAATGTGGCAGCTAGCAGGTTAACTATGTCCATTTATATATACAGTCTATGCTAACATGGCAAACTGCAAAGAGACAATCTGATTGGTCAGTTTAATGCTAGGGCCAGCTGCTTGCAGACAGAAGGCCCAAGGAAAAAGAGGGCATTTGTGAATGTGTAGCCCCTAAAATAACACAAAATCTGATAAGATTTGAGATAATTTTATATCTTTAGAAATGTGTTTAAATGATGCAATAAAATCATTAGTTTATTTTTATTTTTTTTGCTGAAATGTCAGGGCCAACAGAGAAGGCCCTGCTGGCCCTGACGGCACATCACTACCGATGGAAGATCCAATCTGACCCAGGAGACATGGCCTTTAATGGCGCACTAGAATAACAGAGCCAGCTAATTTACAAAGGCTTCATAAAGGTCAGCTGATAGGACAGGAATAGAGCTGGGTATTACATCTCGGCTAAATGGAAAGGCCATGTGGTGTAAAGGTGTGAAATGAAAAACAGGCAGTATGCTTTTGGTGAGCATGACGATAATAGAGAGAATTAGTGAATGTGATGAAAATATGGGGTTTATATACATTTTATGCTGCAAGTATTATATTTGCACAGACCCAACATAGGGCCTCAGTTATAAGTCCCAACGCTAAACTGCGAGTATAAAATGAAAGTAGCACGTGCAATTAATGGGTGTGTTGTGTATGATTTTCCAATGGAAAGTATGCATATTACATCTCATACTTTTCAAAAAATCACAATCAGTAATGGCAGATGGATACACATCTCCATGCTCAGTAATAAAAAAGGATCTTTCCCAAGGTTCAATTCTTGGTCCATTACTTTTTACTTTGTATATTAATAATATTTTCCCGCCATCTTCCTATTGTACTGCCCATTGTTATGTGGATGGCACAATTTTGTATTATATTGCACCCACTGCTCAAGAAGCTCTTTCCAAATTACAAGCTAAATTTTCTAAAACTGGACCTAAACCTCTGTACTTTAAATTCTGACCTCATTGAACAAGTATATGATTGAATACCAAGATCTTGTACAAAATTTGGGATTTGGATGTACACTGTTTTGTTTTTTGTTTTGTTGTTTTATTATTATGTCTGCTCAAATAAACAATATTCATTCGTTCATTCATCTTTTAAAACACACATTGACAACCTTTCACAAAAACTTAAAATTCAAATAGGTTTTCTTAACAAGAATAAAGTCTGTTTCTCATATAAAAATAAGATAACATTAATTCATCTATAGTCCTTTCTTCACTGGAAGAAAGGACGATAGAGGGTGACATTATTTATGGCTACGCAGCAAACATTACCAATAACCTTGATACTATTTACTACAGTGCACATCATTTCATTACTTTTGATCATTACTATACCCACCACTGTGATCTATACAGCAAGGGTGTCTGTACCCCTCCAGACCCTGCAGACTTATACACACACACCCACATTTTCATTTAAAAAACTATA
Organism: Periophthalmus magnuspinnatus; assembly: GCF_009829125.3. Lineage (NCBI taxonomy): Eukaryota > Metazoa > Chordata > Actinopteri > Gobiiformes > Gobiidae > Periophthalmus > Periophthalmus magnuspinnatus. The sequence continues at coordinate 14,585,061 of NC_047139.1, forward strand.
TTGGCAAAATTTCCACAGTATCTTACTTCCCTAATTCAATTCGGTTCACCTCATTACCATACCAGGTCTCAGGAAAGACTGACCTTAGCAGTACCACAAATCTATACAGAGCAAGGGAAAACTGGTTTTAGTCCAGTCCGTTGTAACTGTTTTAACTGAATGACTTGTGGACCACAGGTTCAATAAATATTTAATTGTACATCCTTTAACTGTGTACTCAAGACTCCCTTGAAAATGAGATGCTGAGTCAGACATTATTTGGTTTGCTGTGACACTAAAGCTCCGACCAGAGAAGTAGGAGGAAAACAACTGCAGAAGTGGCCCTGACAGACCAACCATGTCCCTCAGCCTTTTTAACAAGACATGATGACCGAAGGTATAGAAGGCTGAGGACAGGTCTAACAGAACAGAGCATTTTTCATAATAACCAGACACCATAATGTCACTGGATACTTTCAACAAAGCTGTTTCCGTCGAGTGATGTTTACAGAAACCTGACTGGAAAGTGTCATAAATGTTACAGTGTTCCGGAAAAGCATGGCAGTTGTTCCAAGACCACTTTCTCTATGATTATGAACAAGAATGGGATTTTAGAGATAGGCCTGTAGTTTTTGGGGTCTGCCAGGTCCAAGTTTGTCTTTTTGAGAAATGGCTCTACTACAGCATGGACTAGGAAACACACCAGTTAAAAGAGGAAGATTAACCACCACCACGGTAACCCTATAAGGAAGTCCATCAGATGAACAAGAGGAGGGTTTTATCTTGGTTACCAGAGCCAAGACGTCCATTACAGTCACAGGCTTAAAATAAGCCATTTGTGGGACATAGGCTCAACACAACCAGGACTATCACAGAGGTGGGATTTGTTGATAGTGTATGGGGGATGAGAACAAATCTCCTGTGCAAGCAGGGCCGGCCCTAGCCTTTAGGGGGCTCTAAACTGAATTTGCCCCCAGGGGCCCTCTCCACTTCAGTGCCACATATTCATATTTGACAACATTAAGACATCAACACAACCAGCTGTTAAAAGACTGAAAATTCTAGATGCTCACAACACCAATAGCCACCAGTATAACAGCATAAAACATGTAAGGAAAGAGGGTCTGCCAAATTCTGGTGCATTTTAATGTGTTACAATTGACTAAAGTGGGCTTACATTTATCAACTCTCTATGTCATAAAATGCAGGGTTAGATAGAGTAACCAAATGATGTACTTAAACAAGGGTACACTTACTTCAAAATCATATCACTCAGGAGGTAATGCGGATACATTAAGAGTTGCATAAGAGAAACAGCCTGGACATAATATCAGATTTATAATCATCAGATCATTTGGACTGAACATTAAACAAAAAGATTTTAGAATCACATCATTTGTATGTTTATTGTCAGGCTTTGGATGCGAGATTTTGCCTAAATATGCATATTAATGAGTAGGATGCACAGATACTGATAACAGTATGGGGTGCCAGTACTCTACTCGTCACATGCAAGTCGATACCAAGAGCCGATACCAGCTGTAACTGTGGCTCTTGTTTGAGACTCACAGCTCATCTCTCCACAGAGCAGTGAGCTCTGACCATAAAGATGAACACTGATCTGCACATTCAGCAAAGCTGTAATCACATGTGACTGTCACATGAAATATACAAATACTTAAGACTCTACAGGGTTTTATAGTTGACAGAGAATGCCAGAGCGGTGCTTGTGTTTAAGATAGTAGCATGCTTTATTTATTTACGTATTTGCTTGTGCTGCATTGTAACTTATTAAAATGAACAAACACATTTAGTGACTGAACAGAGCGGGTTCAGAGCTTTTAAAAGACGTACAGCCTCGTACAGCCTGTCCATATGTGTGAAAGTGTGGCCCTGGAAAAAGTAACACAACAGCCACTGTTATGCTAACAGTGGCTCCTTAGCAGCTAGCTCGTTAGCAGTTAGCCTGTTAGCAGTTAGCTCGTTAGCAGTTAGCTCGTTAGCAGTTAGCTCGTTAGCAGTTAGCGCGGAGTGCCGTCTGCAAAGAGGAAGCGGTGAATATTAGAGCCAGGTGCTTATCTAAATAGTTTGAGTTCTACCTTACTACAGTGATTTCAGCAGATAAGTATTCTAAGATGAAAACGTAGTCTATAGTAGTGATTCAAATTTATAATATAATGAAACAGCAGTAAAAATAATATCTGGAAATGGTATCTTTACTCAGTATTGGCGAGTACTCAAAATCAAATACTCGTTTTGCAAAAAGTGGTATCGGTACATCTCTATATGAGCATTCACAGCACATTCAGGAGTCGTTCACAGGTCGTTCTTTTGTTCAGCAGATGTAACAGGTTTGTGCCATAATCAATGTTAATGTGACACAGGAGCAGTGAATCTTTAACTCCACTAACATCATCTCACAGTTTAGAGACAAAAGGATCAGACACAACCAAAACCAGCCAGCGTAATAAACAGACTCACCTGCTATCCTCTGTCCCTCTGATGCGTGTCCTGTCTGTCCTCTGCCGCTCTGAGGTGTGTCCTGTCTGTCCTCTGTCCCTCTGAGGTGTGTCCTGTCTGTCCTCTGTCCCTCTGAGGTGTGTCTTGTCTGCAGAATTATACACGTCCAGCTCCACTGTTTTATCTGCAGGTCCAATGGTGTAAAGTTTGACATACTTCGAGTCTTCTCTAAAAAGTCCTGTTCTCAAAACGATGTTCCTCTGGGCTCTTCATACATTGCCTCGTACTTTAGATAAACTGAACTTCACTAAGTAAAGTATTTTAGTTTGTAGTACACCCATTCAAATGTCCCTCTGCTGCCTCAGTGCTCCCAGCGAGGGGAGGGGTCCTTCACACTGGTGTAAACACGTAGCTGTCCACACCAATGCCTGATTCAAAAACAAATGTAGGCAGCACATATTTAGCTACTGGAAATAAAACATCTAGTTGTTTAAGAAGGATATTTAGACTAGTATAAACCCCCGAGCACCAGTTAGTTTTCAGAAAAAAATTTCAATCATTATTTTCAATATAAATGTGTGGGCTCTTGGGAGCAGCAGCTGCTTAGTCTGCTTACAGGCTGGGCCTGCCCTGCCTGCAAGACCAAAATCTACCATTTTAACCAACTCAAACCCCATATACAGACAATCCTCAGATTTCATGTCACTGGAAAAACGATGAGTAAAACAAAATCAGTGCATGAAATGAATTCACATAAATAAATCACCAGCAACAGAAGTTACATCAGATTTTATACTAACCATGTTTGTGAATAAACACAAGACCCTGTAGTATCTTAAACATTATACTTCTTAGAGCAGACTCAGGAAACAACTGAGTCCTACAAAAATCTGTCAATCAGTGTAGGAATAAAACTGAACCTGAATGATACACTTTGGAAGTTCATATGGACCTGTCTTTCATCAGTTGATATAAAGTCGCCTTCATGTAATCAAATATAATGTACAGATTGTCATTGTTACTTAAGGAGGATTACCTCCTTAAGTTTGATTACATTTACATGGTTACATTTCTTCAAGGACTGGAATAAAGCAGATCAAGTTAGCATGTGTATAATAATGTAGTAGTACAATTTAATCACCGCAAACCTAATAATGCTGGAAAAGAAAACACATGGGTCACTGCAAGGGTTATGAAGCAGGTCTAGACAATTACTTAATAAAGGCTTTAAAATATTTATTTAAATGTATTGCCAAGGGAAATGTTTAGATTTTAGGAGGGAATGCACATGTAGACTTGTTTATTGGGTAGATATAAATTTCTCTTGCAGTGGCATAATACAGTATTTTCATGCAAAATGTGAGAAGTTGCTGTAATGATAAATTAACAAAGCCTTTATTACATGCTTGTTCACAATCTACATATTTGGAGGGGTATACTTGCTGGTGGTTAATCTCCAGTATATAATGGAAAATGGGTGCCTGGGTCAGGGCGCCAACAGCATATAAAAATCACTTTCTGCTTTTAGCGACTCAGCTGTGTGACTTTACGCTGTGACAAAATTTAGAGCAACATTTTAATGTATGAATACAATTACAGAAACAGACATAAGGCTGAACATAATCAAAACCATAGCTTAATTACAGTATCTATATTAGAACTGTAGTTCTTAGTAGTAGTTGACCATGACTAGTTGTGAGGCACTATTGTGCCTTGTCTCCCTCTTTGCTACAGAAATGGGGAGATTTTTACAAATGTCATAACTTTTGATGCCCCATTCCTTTAGATCATTTTTAAATGTGAGAATATTCCAACAAACACTCAAGGAGTTCATAAAAGCATCATGTGTTAAACCTGACAATTTGTGACATTTGGTGATTTTACCATTAGAATAACCAGGAGAGTTTCTGTCACCGCTACTGAAAATTGTGCAAAATTTCTGAAATTTTTTGTCAACCCATATTCAATTTTATTTCAATGTGTAGGAGACAATAATTATTTCCCTTCACCTCTGCTCATTTCTGTCCATGCGCTCCCCCCTGTCCCACATCACAGCTGCTCAGCCTCAGCAGAGGCCATCGGTTGGTGCTGGGCAGTGATGCGCGGGTCCAACTTGTGATTTCCACAATTTTCTCTCATCCCAACCTGCTCTTCATTTATTAGAAAAGGCTGCACATAAATAAATAGCATATTTTTAGTGCAAGCTTAGTTTGAGCCTATTACTCTCTAACTAATTAATTGGCGTAAGTCTAATAGTCGTTTAAAATGAACTGGAGGTTTGTGTCTTTCCCTTCACATCCCCTCTCTCCCACTCTCTCTCGCCCTCGTTCACTTCAGCCCTGTATCACACAGCTACAAAGTGCAGGGACAGGAGCAAAAGAGGCATGGAGGAAGGCAGACACATGTATATCAGCTCTCAAAGACCTTTCATGGACAAAGGGACAGTGGTGCATGTTTTATCACAATCTGATTCATATTCACAGAGAAATTAGGCTACTCCAATGAGGAAATTAAATTATACACAACTAAATGCAAAGATACACATGGACCGTGGAGATGTGAGGTGGTGGTTGGTCTTCTTGGCTTTCTTTTATCGTGGACTGTGTAGCAATAAAGTCCTGTCTTGTGAAAAAACCTCTGCAAAAGTTTCAGCGCATCTGTGATGTCAAGTTTCCACGATAAACAACTAGACGACAGAGGGCCCAGAAGAGAGACTGTGGGTTCAGCACATTATAAAAATCATATTTACGATCCTAGTGGGCTCTTTACCAGCTTGTGGTGCTTGGGGCTTATAATGCATATGTGTTTAAAGCCATAAACTATCACCACACTCATTCTGCTGTCAAAATATGTTCACAACTAACGCATGGCTCTATTAGCATAGCATTCACGGGGGATAAAGACTTCATTTGTTTATCATTGTTCATTTCCGTAGCTGACAGCAAAGGGAGCTCCAGTATTTAAATACTTCATTGGAAACGCAGGTTCAGTTTACACAGTATATTATCCAAATGCAAACACTATATTAAGTTAAAAAAAAAAAAAAAGAAAAGTGAAATACTAATCCAAAAGCACTTTAAAAAGGAATTTGAAGTCACAAGAATAATAATAGTTTTCAAAGTTCAGATTAAGACCAAAAAGATCCGCTATTTTATATTTTGGAAGCAACTTTTCAAAACATATTTTTCATCATACAAGATTCCCTGTTTTGTTAATTAAATCCAGTCCCTGCACATATCCACAGACTGCTGTCAAATCATGCACGTTTAGTGAGAATTGAGTGTCGCTCTAATTTGATCAGAACAACAGGAACTTCTCCAGACAGTTAACCCAACTGGCACCGACTCAACCAATCTGCTCCTGTCTAAATATGCTGCCAGAGACTGCAGGATTAACAGACCAAAAATAGTCCAAATTCACCAGTAGTTGCCAGTAAGTAGCACATTACAATAATTCATGAGTACAACATAAAAATAATTTAAAAAATATGCATATATATGAGGGGTACAATGTGTCGGACAACCTCTTGGACCACCGTCAGTCACGTCACATCATGGTTTCATTATTTCATCAAGATCACATCATTCTAACCTACAGCTACAGTGCTCTATAATAAAGTATATTCTTCACAAACATCTCCAGAGAAATAAATGAGATGTCCTGATATTGAAGATTTAGGGTACAATCTACATGATCTATGACACCTGTGCTAGGGAAGGCTAATGCTTAAAGGGCCCATATTACACGATTTTCTGATCTATGTTATAATATTGTTTTCCATCAAAAACACACCCAGTTTTCTTTTGTTTTATTCACACTTTTCACATATAAACCCTGTGTATTTAGGCTGAGTTCTTCTTTCACACGGAAGAGACTCTGTTCCAACTTGTGATGTCATGTGGTAATACAGGAAGTACTGCATTTTTAATTTTTTTTTTACTCCATACACCTTCACTAGAATCATATGGATCATTTCAGCCCTGGAATTGCCTACCGCTGCTGAATTCAATTCAATTCAATTTATTTGTAGTCATTGTCACAGAAGAACAACGAAATTGTGTTTGGAGCATCCCATAAAGTGCAAACCCATAAATAATAAATACCCCTTAAAACCCAAGTGTAAACATTAACCCAGTGTGGCTTCAGTACAACATGACAGTCTTGTAGCAGCATGATGGTGTCAAGTAAGGTGCACAAAAAAGGGACATACAGACAGGGACCTGAGAATGATGACAAAATGCAACAATGCAACCAGTTCAGTGTTATTAAGAGATGGATGTGGTTTTTGTCCGTGAGAGGGGGGCAGAGAGGGGCCGAGAGGGGAGAGGGGCAGAGTTCAGGAGCCTCACAGCCTGTGGATACAGACTGTTGGTCAGTCTGGATGTTCTGGCCCCTATGGACCTGTACCATCTCCCTGAGGGCAGCAGGTGAAAAAGATGGTGCGCAGGGTGATGTTGGTCCCGCAGGATGTTGTGCACTCTTCTCAGACAGCGAGTGGAGTAGGTGCTGATTTCTGGCAGAGTCATTCTGATGATTCTACCGGCTGCTTTCACCACCTGCTGGAGTGCCTGCTGGTCAGCCTTAGTGCAGCTGGAGAACCACACTAAAAGTCCATACGTCAGAACGCTACTGATGGCACAGTTATAAAAGTTCAACATCAGAGGTCTGGGAATGTGGGCACTCCTCAATTTCCTCAGGTAGTAGAGGTGCTGTTGGGCCTTCTGTACGGCTGAGGTGATGTGATCGCCCCAGGACAGGTCCTCAGTCATGGTTATCCCCAGGAATTTAAAACTGCTCACCCTCTCCACCGCTTCGGTGCCAATGAGGAGAGATAGGTGGTTGTTGTGACTTTTTCCGTGGAAATCCACAACAATCTCCTTGGACTAAAGATAAAAGGTAGCTGTTAACCTGAAAACTATTACTGCATGACATTACAAGGTGGAACAGAGCATTTTGAGTCATTTTAACAGAAACAAAACACAGGTTGAGGTATGTTTTTGAGGAGGTAACAACATTCTAATACGGCTTGAAGCTCACAAGAGTCAATTCTGTGTATAGAGCTGCTAGATTATAGATTTTGGAGGTATAAGAACAGTGTGATTGGTTTATCAGGTATCCACACTTCAAACTCCTTGTGTATAGTCAGAAACACCTGGCTGTAATCAGGGCAGTCCTGTGTGATGTTGCGTAGCACTTGAAATTGCAGCGGCTACTGGAAGAGGCACACACTCAGTTTTTGTTTGATGATTAGGGACAGAACACAACTTTTAAAACAACATATACACAGTGTAGTAGCAGAAAAAGTGTATTCAGTGTTTCGTTTCATTTTAATCTTATTGGTTTAAAGATAAATCACAATCTATTTCATTTAATGACAAAAAACAAAACTAAAAAACTCAGAAGGTGGGCTTGTTTCCTTTCAACCCTGTCAATGTGGGTCGTTCAGCTAATGGACAGAGTTTTGCTGGTAATTGATACATATTTAATTCAATACACATTTTGTTTTTATCTTGAAAAACGTAATGTTATTTTCCGAACTCAATATGATACGTGCATTTTTTTTTTATTATTATTATTTTGATAACTTAATCATGATTTGATGAAGATGATACATGTCCAGTCAGTTTAATATAATAAATTAAAATAAAACCAACTTATTTTATGCTTCACCCACTGACTACATGCATTGTTTCTTTTACTTTTGGAGCCATAGTTTATCTCCTCAGTACTACAGTTTTCAACAGCTTGCACCACGAAAAAAATATTAAGATGAATGGACTTACCTTCTGCGGTTCGTGAGCTATTTCTCTCATTCTTGGAGGTAGGTAGTTAAATTTACTCAGTTACATAAGAAAAGAAATGTTACTTTTCAGAATACTTTTATAGCTGCATACTTTTACTCCAACAGTAATATTTTTTTCATTGAAGTAACAGTACTCTTACTTGGGTAAAAGTTTTGGTTCCTCTTCCCACTTTTTCATCTTATGTGATAAATTTCTTGGACCACTTCTATTTTGTACTTCGACTTGAGCAATATTATTTTGAAGTAGCACTACTCTTACTTGTGTATAATTTTCGGCTACTCCACTACCTCTGCTCTTTCTGTTCTAACACAACAGTCTGCTCTGTTATCTGTGATCTCTGACTCTTCTCTCTGAGTCTGTATGATCTGGGCCTGCTGTCCCCCGGGGCTTTGCCTTTGTCCACCTTCTCCTCTGGAACTCAGCTTTGATTGTGGGTTGCAGCTCATTTCAAAAGCTTATACAAAGCTATTTTGAGAAATATGAGACCTGAAACACTAGTTTTGTTTTGCTTTTTTGTGATTATTTTGACTTTTTGGGCTTTGAGTAAAAAGGATGTCAGGAAATAGAGTTTATGACACAACTGTCAGATCTGTGCTTCTGTTTGGTGCTTATGATTTGGGCATTCGTCCACTGATCCAAAGGTTAGCAGTTTGAATACCTCTCTTGACATCATTAGTAGAGCGGTCAGATCCACTTACCCACATGTTGGCGGTGCAATTCTAGCTCCCACAGATGAATATGTCCTTGGGCAAGAAACTTAACCCACCTAGTCCCAAATGTATGTGTACATGAATGTGTGTGTGAATGGGTGGATCTTTCCTTAATATAAAGCACTTTGATTGCCTTGAAGGTGGAAAAGCTCTATATAAACTTGTGACTGTTCCGTCTGAAGCCTTGTGCCACTTCTGTCCATGTATCTTCTATCAGCTTCTATCTAACTTTTATCAGCACTTTTTATCATGTTCCGTTCTGCCTCGTTGGTGTGTGCACCCTCAGTCATGCTCCAATACTGTGCTCACAGATAATAACAGAGAAAGGACGTGGGTATGTTTTTGAATATTGGATTATGCAGGAGCTGACCATGGTCCTGAAACAAGCAGCTCTTTACAAGAAGCCAATTAACTTGATTTTGTGCAAATGCAGAAGATTTATAATTTTACTCTGCAGCATATGATGTGATACTTAAAGAGGGGCTACTACGCAAAATCAACTTCTTTGAGTTTTCTCCCATGTTATAATGTTGTTCTCATATCAAAAACATGCCTGAAGAGGCTTTAGATTTTGTCCAATATAATATTCTACAGCTTTACAAACCTACTGTGTTGTGCAGTGTTTCATTAACACCTGTTGTAATGTGACAGGGCTGTGAAGGAGGAGAAGTGACTTTTGACTCAGAGTGTGAAATTTATAAAGCATGTTAAGATGTTGTTTTCAACAAATTTTGCACTTTCAAAACAACTGAAGGTAACATGGTGATTTAAATATGTTATATTTTAGCAAATTAATTAATGGAAGTAAAATCCCCCTCTCTAAGATTAATGCCATACTGAGCAGTACGGTTGTTTGTTACATTACAACCTAATTGTAAACAAAGGCAAAAGCTGGTCTTATTTACACTTTTGACAAATAAAACAAAATCAACACCTTTAATTTGTCCTGTTTTTTCCAGCTTTTTTTTCATAACCTGCCAAACTATGATCAAACTTGACCACCCATACAATCCTACCAAATTAACTAATGCTTTGAAAAACATGAAAACCTCTCATATACACATTAAAGGTACAGTATGTAGCTTTAAAAAAATGTACTACAATCACAACTGAACCTGGGTGTCCAGTGCCTTAACATAGAGGACACATAGAAGACACATTCTCAGTATATGAACAGGCCATTCCTTATGTGAAAGCTCAGAACCTCCAGAATTCACTCACTGAGCTGCAGAGGCTGCACTAGCACTGATTAATGATTGACTGCAGGTGCTGAGGTTTAGGTTAAGAGGATTCAGATCAGAGAGAGTCCTTTTAGGTTTAATATTGAAACACTCCAAAGAGACTTAAGGAAATCATGTCAAACATTTTTGTAACTACAACTAAATCAGCCTTACAATTATTATCTGCAAAATCTATATTTGATTTGAACATGTTTATCTCAGCTGGAGACACACAAGAAAATCTCACATGTACTTGCTTTAAACAGAAACAACAGAACAAAATAGAATTGCAATGTTATTCTTCACTTATAAGTTGTACCTTATGCATTCTGAGCATCCTAATGAGTTTATAAGCATATTTGAGTTTATAAGCATCTTTCACTAGAGGGTGGAGTGGGTGAGGGTAAAGCTAACAACAGATGATCTGACAATAAGATGCTTTCTAATTAGATGCAGACAGCGTGCAGGAAAACATATTTTAACCTCAAAAACAGCTTATGCAATATATCTGTACTGGGGCAAGACAAATTTTAATCAAATGGGGAAAAAATCAAGTCCAGGCCCTTCAAAGATGCCCAGACTTCCCTTTCCACACACACACACACTCCTCTGGCTCCTCCACACTTGTCTTTTTCTTAAGCCACATGTTGGTGTCATCTTTATGCATCTCTTTTTTCTCATGCTGACCTATTTTCAAATGTATTTTTCACCAACTGCAGCCCCACTAACATCTGCTGTTCATCCAATTTATTTGACAAAGGCCCATTAAACTGCCTTCTAAAATGAGCCAATATCGACTTGGTTCATTCAAACGTCTTAACCTTATCATTTTCCACACTATAGATATTTCATGGGCAATTTGGATCTGTCTCTCCTGATTAGCCCTATGGCAGGTTGAAGTGTTTTGTATTCCTATTGCACAACCTGCTTCATTTTGTGTCTTAGCGGTTCTATGTAAATGAGTTGATTAACTTGAGAGATTGTAAATGGACGGTATTTGAGGTAGGGCTGCACGGTTTAGGAAGGAAAATCTAATTGCGATTTTACTGACAAGCATTGATTGATTACGTTCGTGATATGTGTTTTACAAGTTCTGCTCAGGGTGCACGTTGCCAAAAACTCCAAAAGACTGAAAGCTGAACAGCTAAACTAATTGCCTGGCATCAACACCTCTTAAATACTTTACGAAGTTGTGAGTCCTCGGTGAATCTTCCCATTTTCACATGCACGTGATTGACAGGTGAATTAGCCAATCAGGAACACTTATGGTCCGGTCCGTCCGCATCAAAACAAATATGGCTGCTTATGAGGGATAAAAAGAAAGGAAAAAATGTCGCAGGGCACTGAAAAAGTGGTGACTGGACTAATAATCCTCCAATTTTTTTTTTAAACAGAGGGATAACAACTAAACTAATACAAGAATCCCATTTGTAGAGGTCAAAAGTACAGATACATTTTTCTAACTTCTAGATAGTTGCAGCCTTTCCAGTTTGATATTTGCAGCAACTGAAATTGCTATATTAATTTTAATCGCAGGTCTACTTTAAGGCTCAAAAAACAGAATGGAGATGCTCGTTAAAGAGGGGATATTACGCAAAGTCCTCAAAAACACTGAAGAGGTGTTAGGTGTCATTCATGCATGTTTGAGTTATCTAGCAATCTCTCCTGGGCCCTATTCGAACCCTCCTTATGGTTAGCTGTACGATTCTGTCCAAGACTCAACTTACAAGCCTGCGTCATCCATGATCCCACAAAACTATTTTCCATAAATATTCAAAAGCTTGAACTGATACGATGTGCAGTAGTTTCATTAGTGGGGGGTGCGGGCTGATTGCGTTGTGATGGCGCTCTGAAGGGGGAGTGACTTAGCGCAGGGAGCAATGGGTGGGGCGACTGAGAGAGTCAAAAACGAAAGTGAAACTTATAAAACATGTTTGGCTATTTTCTGTGAATATAGCATTTTCAAAACAATAAAACGTAACATGGTGGTCTAAATATGTCATGTGCTGGCAGTTAACCCTATAGAGGCGGATGCTGTCTTCGCTAATAGAGTGCGGTTGCGGACTTTCTATTACTGTATCTCCGCAACCAATTGTGCTCTCATGTAAATTCAAACGGCATTTCAAAGCAGAGGCATGGGGCTATTTAAATATGTTACTGTCATTACGGTAATCTGCCTCCGTTGTCCCTCGAAGATGACCAATCAGAGCGCAGGTGCCGCAAGGACTTTTCCAGTCAGTTATACAATGCGTCAAAGAAAAAATACAGATGGATATGTAAAATAGAGGTAGTTGTGTGAAAAAATGCAGTATATTCTAATACTTCCTTTAACATGATTTTTATGGCTAAAAAAAGAATGAAAGTCTAGGCGAGCTATACTGGTCTATAGTGTGCTCAGTCCTTAAAGGGTTAATAGCCCATAGAAGCGTAATACTCCTTTAAACTGTGAGATCCTGATGGCACTTTAGAAGCCTGAACAATTTAGCGAATGTCAATTAACACTTAGCTCTAATTTAGTATATACAACTTCACACAAAGATAATTACTGTTGGGGATGTTTTCTTAACACATGGAGGATGCTGTATTCACACTTAAACAATTCATCTGATCATAGCCACTTGGGTACAACCACAAGGATAATCACAGCACTAAAACCTAATGTATTTCACAGATGATGAATTAGTGATGTGGCCTTCATGACCGAGTCGGCTCTTTTGAACGCGTCCTTAAAGCAGACCTATTCTGCAAAATCGCCTTTTTAGAGCTTTTAACCATGTTGTAATAGATTCCCTTCTCATTTATCCTCTCAAAGTTACATTTAGAGTGATTCATGCATGTTTGAGTAATCTTTATACTCCCGTTTTCAAGACGTCATTGCTCTGATCTGCCTCCTTTTTCACCACCACTGATATACACCTACTGCTCTGCACTTACTTCATTCTGTTTATCTTGTGATACGTGTGGGACTCTGCAGTGTTGTGTAGTCATTTAGGTAAAAAAAAAAAAAAAAAAAGTGCTGCTCGCTAGCGCAATCTGCAGCTATCCATAGGAGGCGCCGACAGCTGCTCTTTGTTGTGATGGCATTTATGGCGACGTCAGCTCCCAATGGGCACCACAGTTTTCCCAACGCAGAAGTCAGCAGCCTTGTTTCTTTGAAGTCCTTTTAGATTAATATTGCAATTTAAAATGTCCAAATTATAGCACAATGATCCACGAGTTTCAAAGACTAACTAAATAGCAGGCACAAGCATAATAACTCTTTTTAACATAGTTTGAAGCAGATCTCTTTTTTTTTCTTTCAAATTTTATGCATTTTTATACTAATTTATTTAAGCAGAGTAGACAACATGACTGAGAACTTTATATACAATAAACATATTTGGCAGTATTAGTTTATTTATTTATTTTTTTCTGTAGTGCAACTAGTGAAGTGACGCTTATGAATGAATTGGCTCTTTTGAACAGCTCCATAACGTGAACTTTTGGAACCGGATTTCATTTTTTAAAAGAACCAAATCTTTTTCTTTCTAATTTATATACATTTTTACCCTGAACCAACACAAGCATCAGCACAGACGAAAAATAGACAACACGAGTGCGAGATTTGTGACTCAGAAAAAACATATTTGACATCGTAATAACAGTTAAATTTTTAATTATTATTGAAGTGCAACATTTTATTTAGATTATTCATGATTCCAAAGCGTAAACACACTTCCACTCTCAGTTTGAATCATTTCTCTTATTAGTTTGCAGATAAAATGAGTTCTCACATTGACTTCTGTCATATAAATAAATTGGAAAAGAGCTAGTCTTTTGAACAGGTCTTTGAAATGAACAGATCCAAAAGATTCAGATCCCGTAAAAGAGCGGAAAATCTCATCATTAAGTGAAACGCCTTATTTGATTTAAGACACAACAAGTAAACGCACCTCCACTTTCAGTTTGAATCGTTTTAAACAAATCTTAGCCTTGGTCATTTCTCTCTGGGATTAGTTTGGAGATAAAATAAGATCTCACATGAATAAAAAGGAGAGCAAGTCTTTTGAACAGCTCTTAGAATTGAACCGAAAAGATTTGGGATTGAACAATAGTGACACAAAAAAAAAAAAAAAAACGACGCAGAGCTAATTTTAGTCACATGATGTAAGTACAATGATGCTTTCTTGTCCAGACATAAGTTGTGTTTTTATCTGTTTATAAGTTGACGTCACCCGATACGACTTCTCCGTTCTAAGATACTGCTCTTTTTATTTGGAACTGGTTTTATGTATTCATCGAAAGACTCAATACATTTATCCAGAGACCACACCACACGGGCTTGTCAAATAAAACAGCAAAATCCCACAGCGCAGAGGCACAAATGTACTGAGCACTCACGCAGCAAATGCCAATCAATACAGGATTACTCAAACACACATGAATCGATCAAAATACAGCTTTGAGTTAGCGAACCATTAAAAGGCACCGTGCTTGATTTCTCTTAACAAAAACAGTTTTTAGTGATCCAAACATATTTCTGCACTTACTTCCAAGCATCCTAATTATTCATCTTCATAAGCACTTTTGCTGTCACTGTAAAGCCAACAACAACTAGCATACTAACCCGCACTTCCTGATTATTGGACCATAAAACGTGATAATTAGACGTAGGCAGCATACAGCAGACTTATTATGAGCTCATGAACTGCTTATACAAGGTGTTTGTACTGGGGCAAGACCAGTTTTGTCCAAATACATGGAAAACAATTCTGATACAAGACCTTTAAAACACTAACACTGTAAATTAAATGTGTCTTTTCAGTCTATAGGGGGAGCTATGACACTCTGATCAGGTAAGGAAGGGGTTAAAAGACTGAGATTTGACTTAAGTGGGTTGGGCCTGATAACTTAACAATCCATTAAAGCTTTTTATGGAATTGAATAACCACTAAAAATCATGTTATTGGTAACACAGAGGTGATTTATGGTGTAACATTATTGGCTGCAGTTATTACATTCATTACCTGCGGCGGATAGTACTCAGTTACATTTCCTTTTTGATGAAACTGTACTTTTCAGAATACTTTTCTAGCAGTGTACTTTTATTCCTACTTGAGTAAACTTTCTTGAATTAACAGTACTCTTATTTGAGTAAACGATTCAGTGACAAAAGCTTTATGTTGACAATATGAAATGCTTTAAACATTTGTGTTTCTTCCCATCGCTCCTTCAGATATGATTTCGTTTGTCTCATTTTTGTGTCCATCCTTTGACCGACTTATGGCGCTGTGATGAAAACTAAATTTGCCTTTATGTTCTGTAGCTACTGGGACATTTTACACAGTTCACACTCGCAAACCCTCGGCTTTAATTTCACTTCTCCTGATGTTGTTTAGATCAGCTCGGAGGCTCTGCTCTTTTCAATCACTCAGTGCCAAAGGCAGCTGAGTGACGGTAATGAGTTGCACCTCTCCATTTTGGACGTTCAGGCCTGAATCCAAAAGTCTGAACCACGGGCCCTTAGACTTTAATCACGGGGCCTGAGTCTTCTCATCACCATCTCATTTAAAAACAATTGCTTGCCTGCTTTGCTGCACCGTTCCCTTTATTTACTGACTCTAGTTTGGTGGCTAAAGTGTCATTAAACCAAACCTATCAAAAGGTGCAATTTAGAGCAGAGTGAAAAACAACTGAGAAGAAAATAATGAACTTTTGTCTAAATCTCTGACCTGGGGTATTAACTGCCAACATAACGTATTTAGATCACCATGTTACCTTTTATTGTTTTGAAAATTCTATATTTGCTGAAAACAACGTATTAACATTTTTTATAAGTTTTACTTTCATTTTTGACACTGCGTCTCCCCTCCGTTTGCTCCCCATGCTAACTCACTCCCACTTCACAGCACTATTGCAACTGTACTCATTCTGCTTATGAAACTAGGGGAGATTGCTAAAATACTCAAACCTACATGGATGACATACAACCTCTTCAGATATGTTGTTGAAGGAACAACGTGATAGAAACCTGAAAAAAAAAAATTCGAATTTGTATAACATTCCTTCTTTAAATTGTTCAAGTGAATTTAAAGTGCACTTGACAGATTAATATATTTTTCTAGTTATTACTTGGTTTGGTGGGATAGTACCAGTGTTAAATATTCATCATAGTTGTACATGAGTTAAATGGCAGTTTCTGAAGAAATGTAGAAAACAAAAAGTTGGAAAATACAGGAAGTACCTCTATCTTTCTCATCAGCTGTCATCAGTTCCATCCAAAATGCAGAGACAATTTATACACAAGGAAGCCATTTTTTGACAGATTAAGCATTGATTTAACAAATAAAAAAGTGTTGGAGTGTATTTGTATTGGTGAAGTCATAACTGTGGTGCAATTTAGAGATGTTTTGGCCCTTGCTTACATTATGGATACCTCTACATATGTCATACCTGCTGCCCATGTCCAACCAGGAAGTAAAACTATAAACTTCACCAAAATTACTAAACTAGAAAACACTAGGCAAAATGTTGTGCAGTCTAACCTGTCATATGCACTTTAAGTGTCACATAAAAGTATTCTGTACAGGCATATGCAATATTTTCTTAGTAACCTTAGTTCTTCAAACATTGTTACACAGTATGGATTATTTGTGTTATTACTTTTAACTTCCTTTTGAGTACCTATGCTTTGGCATTTCATGCTTTAAAACTTAAATACACACATTACTTCCTTCTACTTGGACCTGTTGTTAGCAAGCCCTCTACTGACAGCAGGGGTAAGGAGCTATGGAAAAAAAAACATGCAGCTGTAAAGGTGGTCTTTTTGTTTTAGTATTTTTTTCTCAATCTACAGATCTAAGGCTCGCCCTCCTTGGTTCCAAATGTTCCTAGCCTAATATTGAGCAGCTCTGTGAGGCAGTGCGGAGGATCAGACATTTTCCATTGACAAAAGTATATTCTGTTTATCTGCGGCTCTTTAAACAGGATTTAAAACAAATCAAATGAAGCATTTGTCCAAAACAGCATCTGGAGAGAAGCTTTTCATGGTTCTTGTGCGCAGCGTGGCTCTAATTTGAAAATAAAATTTCTCTTTTAGCTGTTTTGTGTTCTCTCCAGTCTGCTGAGGCTCACTGCTCACTTCCTCACATCAGAGGGAATTGTTTGTTTCATGCCTGTTATACTGATAATGGAGAGTATTAAAAGGCAAGGCTTTGAACAAAGAAAAAAAGAAATTGGCAGATGCATCCAGGATAAACATGCAAGAAAGAATGTTAGATGTGTTGCAACCAAAGTGATTGAACAAAATCATTAGTCATTATCAAAGAGTTACTGAAATTTCTAAAAAGCAAAAAAATATATATTTCACAATAAAGACTGTGGTTACTTTAACACTGGCGTTAAACATTGCTGCACAACTAAAAGTGTCATTTCAAACTGCAATGTGAGCAAGGCATGGTAAATAGTCACATTTTTAAATAGCACTTAACATCAAGGAACCACTCACACACATTCATACACCAGTGTACACAGACACTGAGGGCAAGGTGGGCTGAGTCTTGCCCAATAACATAACAGCATTTATCTCTGAAAGCTGGAAACGCACCGCCAACCTGTGGGTCAGTGAATCTGACCGTTCAACCAATGATGTTTATGTCGAGACTCCGCCAGCCTTCAGATCAGTGGACGAACACTCTACCAACAGAGCTACTGTCGCTTACTGTAATGAAAAGCATTAAGCAAAGCAGATTAAAGAGCAATCTATTACAGGATGTTTCATTTTTTTTGAAAAACATGCAGAGGGAAGCACTTTATGCATTTGTGGGTGAGAAAGATGGCTGCTTTTCTCTCAAATGGATTTAACCAAAGTTAGATTTTTTGACTTGTTCCACTGTCGTGACACTTCAACCACTCAGCTTGGACATATCAGCTCGAAATCGTTGAAACAATATCCCCACCCAGCATTTTCTTCTGGATCACAGCTGATACCCAAGCCCAGTATTGTTTGTTTAAAGGCAATACACGTAAATGGTTTGCCGTGGTCCGAGGTTATTCCACACTTACCTTATGCATTTTGAGCATTCTAAATTATTCACCACAAGGAGTTTATAAGCTGCCCTTTCCACAACTCTCAGAGGCCAGAGCAGAGTTTAGCCATCACAGTAATGCTAACAACAACTAGCATGCTAAGAGTGTACTTCCTGATTATCGGACAATGAAACGCCTTACGGTAAATGAAAGGGAAACAATATGACCCGATTAAAACCTCTAAAAAGTTGATTTAGCATAATAGGACCACTTTAAAGCAGATTGTCAGAGAATTGGCAGTCTGTCAAAGTTGTGTATTTTTTATGATTTTTTTTTCTTGCATTGGAATAATTAGTGTTGTCTCTCTCTGGCGGTGTTCGGTGATTGACGGGGCGCTGTATTCACCCCCAGGCGGAGAGCTGTTTCATGAGATCTGGAGAGAGCATCCTCCACCTGTCAAACTGTCATGTTCAACAAGACGGACACTAATGGTCTGCGTCAAACCAGCACGTTTTGAGTACACACTGAGATCGCTCGAGCCATTAGGAGATATTACAGTGTGATGTACAACACACATAAAAAAGGGTGTAATTATAGTGAACAAGCACTTCTCTAGATTTACAAGAGCAACTGTTCTGCATAATTAAAAGGCGTTGTACATAACTTTTATTGTCTTAAAAATGTGGAAAACACAACTAGTTTTAGCTTTCAGAGGCCGTCACGGTAATGCTCACAACAACTAGCATGCTAACACCAACTTTACTTTGGTTAATATGCTTTATAATTAGATTCAGCACACAGTCGTCTCATTTTGACCCCAAACCTGTACTGGGGCAAAACTGATTTTAAACATAGTCAGGTACAGCCAGTTTAAGGCACTCTTAACCTTTCTCTAGGCCTTTTTTATTGCCCCCTTAAGGAAATTTGTGCTCTATATTTGACCCATCCTTCAAGGCCACTGAGGCAAGAATAGTGGACACAACTCCGCACCCAGGGACCCATTTCCAGAACTTGGCGCAGCTTTGTCAGGATTTCCTTATCTGTGGTGTTTTGGTTCTCAAGACGATCATCCAATCGGAAAGCATGAACTGAACTAACTGAAATCCAGTTGGTTTAAACCTAAATCCTCTCCTCACTGCCTAAACCCCAGCACCTGCAGCCAATCATTAATCAATGCCTCTGCTGCTGCGAATATATCCTGTCTATATACTGAGAATGAGAAACATTTTTTAGTTGTCTTCAATATGTAGGTTAAGGCACTGACAACCCAGGTTCAATTGTGATTGTGGTGGCCATTTTAAAACTGTAAATCACTAGCTACATACAGTTCATGCAGTCCAATGTTGTAAATAGTGTAACATTACTAACCAGTACTAGTGATATAGGAACCAGTTATACTCTGATCCATTGATGATCTCGCCTTTCTGCTCAAATGAATAGCTTCCCTTTCAGTTGGAGCAAAATCATAAAACTAAAATCCAGCTTAATTTTATGGATAGAAACTGATTTGCATTTGGAGCAGAACCAAGACTTGAAGAGTTTCCCGGTTGGATAATCAGTCGACAAAATGCGGAACATCTGCCTGTGTGATAAACAGTCGGAGGTACGGGAGCGTGCAGCTAAAGCCTGCCTCTGGAGGAGCATCTGTTGTGAGTGCACCAGGGCCAAACACCTCACTGCAGCAGGGGCATCAGTAATCAGGAGTTACTATGGTTTTATTGTTTGAATAACATTGAGGTTTTAGCACAGCCATAGACTGGCTGGTGTAATTATGTCAGGCAAGACAGGGGCTAACCTTCCATCAGAAAAGCAACTTGGTGCACATCTAAATCTGAAATGTAAATATTTGATTTGACTGTTTAAAGAGCCTCATGCAGCTCTGTCAAGCCTCTGGTGCAGCTCTTTGCACTTTGAGAAAAATCAAAGTGAGTTTAGGAAAAAACAAGAGAAAAAAAATCTTTATTTAGCAGAATAAAAACGGA
This sequence comes from Periophthalmus magnuspinnatus, assembly GCF_009829125.3. Lineage (NCBI taxonomy): Eukaryota > Metazoa > Chordata > Actinopteri > Gobiiformes > Gobiidae > Periophthalmus > Periophthalmus magnuspinnatus. The sequence continues at coordinate 14,605,223 of NC_047139.1, forward strand.
AAAGGCTGGAGCCTCCTAACAGCAAAACAGTATCCAATATTTTTATTATTTTTTTTATTTTTTTAGTCTAGAGCAAATCCCAGCCTCATGTTTCAATGGAATCTCAAGACTGGTACGAATAGAAAAGATTCTATAGGCTGCCAAGTTATAAATATTACTTATAAAAAACACCAGAATGCAAGAAATTACATATAACAAGTAATATTATTAGTATATTGCAAGTTAATAAATAGATCACTGATTAATAGCAGAAACAGTTAACATTCTTTTAAATTGGGTGGGTGTAAAGTCCTTGCCTGAAGTGGATGAGTTTAAGCATCTCTGGGTCCTGTTCACGAGTGAGGGAAGGAGGGAGTGTGAGATTGACAGGTGGATCGGTGCAGCGTCTGCAGTGATGCGGTCGCTGTATCGGACTGTTGTGAAAGAGCTGAGTCAAAAGGCAAAGCTCCCAATTTACTGATCAATCTACGTTCCCACCCTCACCTATGGTCATGAGCTCTGGGTAATGACCAAAAGGACAAGAACGGAGATACAAGTGAAATGAGTTTCCTCCACAGGGTGGCTGGGTGCACCCTTAGGGATAGGGTGAGGAGCTTGGAGTAGAGACGCTGCTCCTCCACATCAAGAGGATCCAGCTGGAGGTGGCTCAAGCATCTCTTCAGGATGCCTCATTAGGGAGGTGTTCCGGGCATGTCCCACTGGGAGGAGGCCCTGGGAAGACCCAGGACACGCTGGAGGGACTATGTCTCTCGACTGGCCTGACTTTCATTTGGTTTGAAATGGGCCAATGTGGTTCTTTTGCTGTTAAAGGTTGCAGACCCCTGATTAGACAACTCTTATTTGTAATTACATTATACTGGTTTCAGTGTTTGCTGCAGTCAAGTGTCTTGGGTGCAAGAAGAGTCACCAGGAGAGATACAGCTCTTCAAGAAGGCATTTTATTATTTTTCATAATTTCTCAAACAGCTTGTTCAACAATTTATATATCACTGCACGTGATCTAATTACAGTGGTATTTATACACTCCCATTCAATAGAAGCTTATTACAATATTAATATTCAGGCATGCCAAATAGTTCAATATTTGGCATGCCTGTGCAATAGTAGATCAACACACGTACAATTAAACCCAGTGGTTCTTAAACAGTGCAAAATGCTACGATAGTGTGTCTTGATTGTAATCTGAGAGATCCCATAAACACATTCCTACTGACAATTACACTAGGAGCAGACTAGGATAGGCATTCAACTGCAAGTAGTAAGAAGCAGCCAGGCAAAAAATATCTTTAGACATATACTCACTTGTTTCAGGTCAGCAGCTACAAGCTATAGTCTGTTCAGTGGACTAGAACATATTGTTTTGGTCCGCTTGAATGTATTTGTACTTCTGATTGCTACTGCTAAATTACTAGGTGTCCCAGAACACCCATTTGCACCATAGATGATTTGGGGAAAAGACTAATTGAATTTGGTTGTTTTATGCATGTAAATGAAGAGACTTTGTTTACAACTGAATTCACGTAAAAATGTGTACTCACATTTTCTTCAACACAATGAGAGCAAATGGAGGGTGACCTGCCTGCCTGCTCTTTCTATCTGCTAAATCCTCTGCAGCACATTAAGAGTAAATCATTTATAGAATTTGTCTATTCATATCTTTCCCAGCACATCTCCTGCTTACATCTCCTGATATGCCACTCTCTGCACCTCAGATCAGGATAAAAGCTTTTGTTTTCCCTCCCGAAATGTGTAAATGCAAAATAGGAGGAATACTTCTTAATGGAAGCTGTGAAAGCTGGTGTTGGAACATGACAGATAAAACAGGAAAGCGATGTGTATCCAATGTGTGTGTGTGTGAAGCATTATGACATCCCTTTGAGAGGTGTATCAAAAGGCTTAGTACATATTATACAGCATTTTTTTGTTAATTAGACCTGCCAATCACTGCCACCCTCGGAGAGCTCTAAACAGGAGGTCTTGGGGTCTTGTCTGCTATTGCTCTCTGAAGCAGTACGAGCGAAGAGGGAAAGCAGCCAACTTCAGGCCGACCCACTTAAACTTAAATCATGGAAGTATAATAAGATCTGGAAGATGAACCAAAAATGGCATGGTATTGGTTTCAAAGGCCCAGGCTCATTAGTGCATGAGGCCGTCCGCTCAAGAGGGGCTAGCGCCTCTCAACCGTGTGACGAAAGAAAAGTGCGCTGCGTGATTAGTTATGACCAATCAGTGTGATGTGTCCAGAGTGACGCTTGCGTGGGCTCAGACCGTTACCAGGCTAAATCTTACAAAGCTAACTTTTAGTGACTTTGAGGATGTAAGCTCATGTTGTGAATATAGAAGAATTTCCTCAAAATCCGACCTTTGTGAAAACTGTAAGTCCCTGTCAGCCGAATGCGAGCAGTTTGATTTCACACAAAAAATGCAGTGAAGGTCTTTGGAAAAATTCTTTCTAGGCCAGAGCTACTGCAGCAAGCTTTTAAACTTGTAATATTTTTTTCTGAATGTTTATGGAGAAAATTAGTGGGAATTTTACTTTACTTACCTGGAACCAGGGGGTTGGCGGTCACTGTTGAGCTTCATTATAGATCCACGAGTTCAACCAAAAAACAACATCTACACAAAAGCTCTCTTCACAGAAACAAGAGACTATCCAGTAGTTCTTCCTTTTCAGACATATTGTGCCTTTTTTCCAGGTGTGTAGTAACTTCCTCTTCAAAACGGCAGAACTGATAGACCTCCTGTCATCATAGTGTTTCTATTGGAAAAATTGCAATGCGATGATTTTAATCCCTGCATGTCTAACCCGGAGTCTGAATGTTTCCATAATTACAAGTAAATACAGAGCAGTGGGCGGAGACCAGAGGTAGGTAAAATCTGTGTTTTCTGAGCATTCCAGTATTGAATGTAGGACATTGCTGGATTACTCAAACATACAGGAGTCAATTGAATACAACTATGAATACACTAGTGATGTGCGAACACAGTTATAACATGGCTAAAAGGAAAGTCTTTTACATAATTGTCCCCTTTAAAAAAGTTCTATATTGCTCAAAATGGACTCTTATGGAGGTTTTAGCAATGTGAGAATGATTTTACCACCTCAAAAACATACCAGGAGTTGTTTTATTTCATTCACACGTTTGAGTAACTCTGCATTATTAGTCTGTCTACATCTCTGAAGCTCAAAATGCTCCGTTCCACCTTGTTCCACCTTAAAAACTCCTGCTTCAAGAGAAAAGCTACTTTATACCTTTAGTTCAGTAGATATTGGCAATTTCAGGGTTGAAATCATCCAAATGACTCTAGTGAAGCTGTATGAAGTTTAAAAACAGTGGAGAACATAACAGAGAATAAAACACAACTCTGAGTGTGTTTGTACAATTTTTTACTTCTATTAACTGCTAACACATTACATATTTTGATCGGCATGTTACCTTTTATTGTTTTGAAAATGCTATATTTGCCGAAAGCACTGTATTAACATGTTTTATAGGGCTGACTTTTTTTTGCGCTCTGAGTCTCCCCTTCCTTTGCCAAGTCACTCTCCCTTCAGAGCATTATCACAAGCTGGCGTCCCGCTAATGAAACTACTGGACATCACATCAGGTTTGTTGCTGTGTACTGTTTTATATCATATTTTTCTATGTTTATGGAGAATTGTCATGTGGGAGCATGGATGACATAGGCTTGTGAGCTCAGCATTGCACAGGATCTTGCCGTTAACCATACAGAGGGTTCAAATAGGGCCCGGGAGAGATCACTAAAATATTGAAACATGCATGGATGACATCTAAACCTTCTTCAGCCATGTTTTTGATGAAAGAAAATGTTATAACATGGTAGAAGGCTCATAAAAAGCAGATTTTGCATAATACCCCCTCTACTCTTTAAACATGTCACCAGTTGAATCGGATTCATTGGCACTGAGCAAGTCCCCTGTCCAGCAGTAGAGGACGATCATCACAACAAAGGCATTCTGGGTGTCCATTACAAACCCTAGCACCAAAAGCATGTCTCCCTTTTTCAGCTTGCTCACATTCATGCACAAATAAACGATTATAGTGGGTTTAAAGGGCCCATGGTGTTTGAATGTGAGAGTCGGTGGTTGGTCATCGTCCAGGGGTCTGTGTCCAAAGCGGCTGTCATATGTCTCTTGTACAGAACAAATCTACCCATTTTGGATTTTGCTGTTACATTATATGGAACGCTGCAGTGAACAGGCTATTCCAACACTTGTATTGGACATCCAAATGCATTTTCAACAGTAGGCTACCAAAGCTGCCCGACAAAGTGATTGAGCTTTCTGCCAGTCTGTTGTCCTATTATCCAGACAGATGAAGATGAATTTGTCTCACCACTAAAGTTTCTGTGTGTGTCTTCTGTCACTGACTGTGTTTACATCCGTATGAAAAATCTGATAATTAACTAATTTCTGGATTAATCAGATTATTGAAATATCATTAACAGTTACATTTGATGTGGGTAATCTGATTTATTTCCAATTGTTCACACTAGCAACAGGGAAAGAGAAATTGGTATTAAAAGTGTTATACTGAAAGTCTTCCAGATACAGTAGTTATTGTTGTATGTAACTTTTTAGCATAAATTGAGCACAAATTTGTTTTTTCAATCAAACACCTACTTGTTCCCATGGGCGTGTTGTTCTTTTGGCTATAATATTTCCACAGTAAGGCATAAAACACCATTGAGAATGTTTCCAAGTATGGTTTTAGCTTTCTATTTCCATGGAGTCAGGCAGGTGACGTGCCAACTCCATAAAGTTACACACTGTTTTGACACATGTTAGTGACTCTGTGGTCCAACTCCAGCGTACAGTGAATTCAGTTCTGTTTACTTTATTTTTGGGTCCGTCTTGTTCACACACACCGTGCATCATTCACCACAAACATGTACTATGAGCCACGTGAAAGTCCATCAGCTGATCGCCAAACTTATTTCTATAACAACGTGCTTCAAGCAGACAGAATATGTGGATGCACTTTACCTATACGCGATGGCCTTTTCTTTCACCTGTGGCTAAATACACTGTGAGGTCTGTAGGCTTATGCGATGGTGGCGGAAGAGAAAAAGCTTTTTGAACCACACAGACAGCCCAAGGCTCATATGCGCAGATAAACTCAGGCTTCCCTGCGCAGACAGAGGCAGAAGGAGACTGTCTTTGATATTATGTTGATCGAAATGACCTTGTCAAACAGCAAATCTAGTGCACATTTACACAAATATATGTGATCCAAGTTATTTTTTTGCCCAATTTTAAGCACTTTCACTGTCACCACAGACTGTGTAGGTTGGCCCGAGGTCATCCAAATTCACACTGCACTCGTCCCACTCCAGAGTACGTTTTCTGTGATCCAGAGTGCGAATGTTGGATTCACACTGGCCCAAGCGCTCTGGTCTTGAAACAAATGCCCTTTTATGTCGACCTAACAAGTGGCCGTGTGAAAACGACCTTAGTGTAGCTAAATAGACTTGGTGGACAAAAAGAAACTGTAAACACTAGGTGCAGTTAGATCTTCCCTTCAGAGAAATATAAGGTACTGTCCACCAGCAATCTGACCAGAACTGTGGTTTGTGGTTTGGATGAGCAGCAAAACATCTTCACTCAAAAACCTTTTGCCCAGTTGACAGATTTAAATTTTTCTTTTACAATGAACCTTTAATTAATAAATCTAATTATACTAGTCAATTTTATATTAGTCAATTTTACTGCTATGTAAATGTGCAGAGAGTGGAGAGGTAACAGTAACAGCACTGCTCTCCAAGTTTCTCTAAAGATGAAAGTCTGCTGTGTCTTTTTATCCTCTTCTTCGTCAAATCACCACGGGAGGGGCTGAAGCTCTGTTCTCGTCTCAAAGGTTGTTGTGATGTTGTGTCGTTCTGCAAAGGGAGAGAGATCAGAGAACTGTGTGTTTGGAAAGTATGAGCCATCCCATCCTAACGGTACAGTTGATTACACTTGTACTGGACATCCAAATGCATTTTCAACAGTAGGCTACCAAAGCTGTCCGACCGAGTGACTGAGCTTTCTGCCAGTCTGTTGTCCTATTATTCAGACAGATGAAAATGAATTTGTCCCACCACTGAAGTCTCTGTGTGCGTCTTCTGTCACTGGCTGTGTTTACATGCTTAATAAAAATCTGATAATTGATGGATTTCTGGATTTATCAGATTATTGAAATATCAACAGTTACATCTGATGTGAGTAATCTGATTTATTTCCAATTGTTCACACCTATGCAGGTTTTGACAAGGAAAATTATGCAAAGAAATACATAGTCTAAAAAAAATAAAAAGGCAAACTAATGTAAAAAAGACAAAAGCAAGAGAGAAAGAGAAATTGTTAAAGTATTAAAAGCAAATGGTACAGTTGATAAAGAACCCACTTGCCCCTGTGATTCTGTTTCAGCTGTTGTATGGATTAACATTATGGCAATGGAACCATGGCCTTACTCACTGTCTTGGATTGGAGCATGGCCCCCAACTCATGTGCTGCAAAAAATTACATTTAAAAGGTTCTATAATGGGTTATTTTCTGACCTGGAGTTGTCTTCTGTTTTATTCAAATGTTTAAAACACAAATCCTGAATATTTAGGCTTAGGAGTTCTTCTCTCAAACAGACAACACTCCCACCTTACGATGTCACCTGATAATATAGCCCACTGTGTTTTTAAACTTCATACACCTTCACTCCTTTGGAGGATTTCAGCCACGGAACTGCCAATGCCTGCTGAACTAAGGGTAAAAGGCTGCTGGCAACTGGAAAACTACCACTTTATGACATAATGAACAAAGCATTTTGAGCATTGGAGATTCAAACAGACTAATAAACCAGGATAACTCGAATATGAGTGAATGAAACAAAACACATCACTGGGTAGGTAGCAGGAGCATGCACCAAGATGAATTCTGATGATATAATCTTGCTTTGCAAGATTATATAACATGGCTTAAAATTCACAATAATCCATTTAGGACCTTTAAGTTAAAATAACTTTGATTAAGAACATATTATCTTGACTGGAGAAGACTTGATTTAGATTTTTTCTTAGTTAAATTTTGACTATTTTAAAGTCCTACCATGTAACTTTTTAGCCACAAATAAACCCACAGTGAAGGTAAAGCTGTGAGTGAGTTTCATCTACACAAAACAGACATCTGGAGGAGGACCTCCACCTTTTTCCCAATGGAAATGCTGTTTTTAGCTACTATCTTCAACTTTCTTTCACCCCTAGAAAAAGTTGCTGTTAGTGCAACTTGTTTTTCAATACAAAAATCCTGTTCCAATTTGTAATTACTTTAGTTGTTGTTACAAGGAAAAAAAGAGACTGACACAAAAATAGCATACTGGCCAGACACAGACCAGCAGCCTCGAACAGGTGTGCTGAATCTTCTTAAATGGGGGAGGCGGCTGCAGATCAGCCACAGGATTGGCCAGGCGGGGAAAAAGTCCTCCAATCACCAACAAAGGCTCACACAGCCAGGATTTCATGGGGGGAAGGAGATAGATTCAGCAACACACTAACGTATACGTAACAAATAATAACAACTGAAAAGAACTTAAGGCCTGTAACAGTTGTCAATTCAAATATTCTGAAGTAAAGATATAAAATGTATAGTTCAGGTGATGGACTTGGCAGGTCGCTCAGACTGACCACATCTCAGGAAGTAACAACAGCTGATAAATGACAAGTCACCCTCAAAACTAATGAAGATGGATCGCAGCTAGAAGCCCAAACATGTCAAGTAGATAATTAAATACATTAATTATCTTTGGAAAGAAATAAAGTTTGTGATTACATTTTTGGGCAGTAGTGTTCATGTTCATTTTGTTCAGCCAAGTCTAGTGCACACCGTGAATTATGAATGGTTCAAATTCCAGATGGAAAATAGAGTACACAGTTGATTTTATTCAGTACGGCAGAGTTCCACTGATGCTTGACCTGTTTCTTGCTCATCTTTACTAAATCAGGTCAAAGAAGTTGTCATAGAATGGAGAGTGTAAAGCCCCCCAACTGGACAAGTGCAGCAGGTGAAGTGTTTATTTTACACAGTACTGTTCCTCTTTCAGTGCCATGTGGAGCCCTCAGTGTGTGGGCCGATGAGAGCAGCTCAGTCCTGGTGATCTCCCTCTCATCCGTGGAGTGGCCACTGCAGTGGGTCCCAAAAATTCATGTTTAATGCATGTGTCTCTGCCTGTGTTCTATCCCTGTCTCTGCATGTGTCTGAACGGGTCAAACTGGAGCTCTACATTTAAAGCACTATGTTATTCTGCTTTCTTGGTATAACATTGGCCACAGTTTGCCGATATAACTAGTGGTACAATGTGATATGGACAGAGAGAATTCTATTACACCAGCATCTCCACTAGAGCTGCGTGAAATGGTAATAAAAAATCTGATCTCATCCCTGTGTCTATGTGGTTTTATTAAATAATAATGTTCATGTCTATTTGGTAACGTTTTATAACAAGGGGACATGAACTTATGCATTATCATATTCAGCTGCCATGTAATTTGTTTTGGATAAAGGATGAGGATCATATCATCTTCTTATAATTTACATAAAATGTATTATTTTAAATTGATCTATGGGAACCATGTTGTCATTTTTCTATGCCATGCATTATGGGAACAAGTCAAAATTCTCCATCTGCTGGGTCTAAAAAACAAAATTGTAGATCTGATTCTTCTGATGCTCCCAATGATTTATTTAATAGCACCACAACTTGTGGCAGGTTTCAGAGAAAGTTTTTAAACTGTCCTTTTTTATATATATATATATATATATGTGTGTGTGTGTGTGTGTGTGTGTCTATGTACATGTTATGAATGTTATGTTAATAATATGTTATTGTTTTGTTAATTTTAGCAGCTCCCATACACTTAGTATACCAATATTCATTGTATATAAAAATTGTTATTATCTGGCACAGTCGTTTTAATGATTTGTACTTATAACAAGTGCTGAATCAATAAATTAATATGGTGCATACTTTAGCCTACATTGCTACCACCACTTCCTGGACTGTTGGCAGGTCTTCCGACATTTGGTTCACTCAGTCTCCACTTACGGCTCAACTTGCTGTGGCACTTTCTGCTATGTGCACCAACTGAAGTGAAGTCGGGTCATAGGTTTTGATGTTTTTCATGGGATCTGCTGTAGCCACTCCTCCACTTTGGGGGTCACTGCCCCGAGTGCTCCGATGACCACGGGCACCACTGATGCTCCTGATATTTCTGGGGTTTCTCATGTTCCTTTACCTGATGTTCCCATTACTTGGTACTGCAATCTCCACCACAATGGCTTCAGCTGAAGAAGACATTGCTTCTATCTATAGACAGGCTTAAAAGTATGCCCACCGATCTTCACAACACAATGACAGTTAGTTACCCGTTATGTTAAAATCAGCACACTTGATAACTGGCAGCTGTACATGGCCATGAGGGCAGAGCACATTCTCCTCCCTCTCCATACTCAAGTTCCAGGGCTTTAAAAAGGAAAGTCACTTGCCAGAGTTTATGAAGTGATACATTAGATTCTTTTCTCAGCTGCTTTTCATCACTTAATGATCATAACCTAAAACTATAGGGACAGCACAGTGACCTCTTTAGAACAGACTTTTATTTAACCCCTTGAGAAAATTGGTTTGCAGTGGTTTTGCAAGATTTTCACAAACATGACATAATGATTGTACGTACCTTTTATAATTTTGAAAATGCAATATTTGTTGAAAACATTTAATAAGTTCCAATTCCATCCATTGTCTCTTCTTGCTCACTCCCCTTTCAGAGTGCTGAAGAGGGCAAACAATCAGTGTGCATCCCTCTACTGCACATGGCATCAGGTTTGTGAAATTCTAGTGTATTGTTTTGTATCATGCTTTTGCATATTTATGGAAATTGCCATGCAGGTGCATGGGTGCCATTGGCTTGTACTGCTAACCTCTTGAGGCATGTTTTTGATGAGGGAACTGCAAAAAGTTGATTTTGCATGATATCCACTCTTAAGCACATTACCTCCTGTTCTCTCCATGTGACCCACTGACCCAGAATGCACTGCTCTATTGTTGATCTCTCTTTACCTTAAAATTCAAATGCATTTGCAATTTAACCTGAAATGTTGTTGTTTCTCTGTCTCTTCCCATTTTACTAAAGGCATAAGGGTTTATCATTGAAACAATGCTCAATGACTTGTCAATAGTGAATAAGCCCACAGCTCAGCCGAGGTCGGGCTCTTCTTCCAGCCGGGGGATCCCACGTGACCATCTATTTTCTTCATCATTAGTGACACAGAGCATCCATCCATGCATCTCCGCCCACTGCCCTCTGTCTGTTTACTGCTTTGTTTAAGAATAAATAGACTTGGGAGACTCAAGTGAGAGCAGCAATGTGAGAGTAGGACTGGGTGATGGTTTGACTCATAGATATTGTAGTACTGTGGTATTGTAGTATTGTAAGCCACGTGACAAATATTGAGCTGTCTGCCTTTCCCTCTATGCATTTATGGCTATATATTATTTCCATGTGCAAACAATCGTCATGTGTGATGCATTGTGTACATATTACCTTATTGGGTGCCCATACTGTGTTTTTGAAGGTAGTATTTTCAAGCTTTTTGGGATAGCTCAGTGTTTACCTCTTTCCTCTGGGCAAATAGTTTTACTGTTTGCTCTTTACCTTTGCCAATATAACTCTTTTTTAACAGTAAAAAACCCACCTTCAAAAATAATAACACTATAATGTCAAGCCAAAAACAGTGGAATGAGTAAAGTCTGCCCCTTTTCTCAATGCTCAGGGCTGAATACAGATCTGTCATTAATGATTTTGTCCCGTGGTGTGAAAATGAATAAAAGCTTAATGTGACAAAGACAAAAGAGCTGGTAGTGAACATGAGGAGGACCCACTGACCCCAATGAACATACCGGGTAAGGATGCGGAAATGGTTGAGGACTATAAATATCTGGGAGTACACATTGACAATAAACTGGAGAGCCGGTTGTACCTCCTAAAAAGGTTGCGTTCTTTTAATATCTGCAGGACCGTGCTGCGTATGTTTTATGGGTCTGTGGTGCACTCCTGTATGCATGTAAGCAGTCACATGCTGAGGGAGCAGGCTGACCACACCAGGCTGAATACACTGATCTGAAAGGCCATTAGGCTATACAACTCCTCCCTCTGAATCATCTCTAACTATTTTACACATTTCACAGATTATTTTTTTTTTTACATTTTGTAATTTTTTAACATTTTAAACTTTTACTTTATTGCCCCAGGAACATTTTTATTACAGTTTTTATATGGATGATTCATACTACATTTTTTGTATTTTGGATATTTTTTTTAGAGCTGCAGCAACTAAATCACTTCCCACAAGGATCAATGAAGTGATTCTGAAAACAGCATAGCCACTTCACTTAACATGATCACTTCATATAATTTAAACTTTTATTCAGAACAAGACTTTTTTTTTTTTGCATCACATCTCCAATCCACAACAAATACATGCAAGCAGTCTATTTTATGATGGGTGCTGCAGCAGTATTAATGATTTTGTACCAGCTATTTTTAGCCACACAAAAGATAAACACAGGAAAACACTTGAATTTCAATACCACGTTATTGTATCAAGATGGAGCCTTTTATTTGTTAATTTCTGTTTGACCAAAATGAGACACAGACGTCAACACCGGCCAACCATGGATTGGTAATAAGAATTGGATAAGACATCCCCCCTCCGTCTCCGTGTGAGATCAATTAGTGTCCGTTACATAGATACTGCAGCTCCCGGGAGCTCTTGCCCACAAAGAATTCTCCTATAGAGCACAATGGATTTTTTTAAGAATTCAAAATGTCCAAGTTCGGCTGACAGGGCATTGACAACTTTCACAAAGGTCGGACTCGGTAGGGATTTTTCAGTATTTTCACAATATGAACTTTTAAAGTTTAAATGCTTATAGTGCCTACAAGTTAGCTTTGTAAGATTTACAATGCAGCTATTGCTTTGTTCAGAATTGATCACATGTTGCACATTTCTCATCACACTTTGGATAGCACTAGGCCAGTATTCAGGAAGTAATGTGGAAGAAAAAATGTTTTGCAGCATCTAAATGATGTGCAAGTCATGTGAGAGTCTGTGGTTGGGTCACCTGGGTGGATGGAAATCTGCGGCCAGGTTGTTGTGAAATTATAAATATAATATGAATATTTATTATTAAGGTTGAAAGAAATTTACTCCCAGAAACAGAGGGATCCATTGTTCACTGTGCCGAATTTTTAGTTTATATTAAGAAAACATGAACTATATTGAATATATATATTGCTCCTGTACAGCCAGGATGAGTGCCTCTGTGCTGTCCTTCAGACCAGCTCTCTCAAGCCATTAGTAAGATTATGCTCTGGTGGTACATCCCGTGGAGGGGCTTGTCCTCCCATGATGGTTCCTCCAGCACCTCTTCCTCTGTGCTCCACTGTCTGAGACATTTGCTAAGCACGTCATCTGTTGGGGCCTTGTCCTTGATGTACTTGGATCTTGGAAATTTCATCCTGGACTGTGGTTCTCACACTCACTAGTCCTCGGCCTCCGTCCTTACGGCTCGCGTACAGTCTCAGGGTGCTGGATTTGGGATGGAACGCATGGCAATGCATGGTTGCCAAAGTTGTGATAGCAGTTGCTGTTTGTGGATGTTAGAACATTGAGCTACTAGCACTGAGTTGCTTAGCCATCAGCTTGGACTGTGGGTTTCCAAGTTTGTCCCACATCCTGTTCACATAACTCCTCTGACTCAGCCCCCTGGGGTTATGTGTGTGTGTGTGTATAATTTTTGAGTGGAGAGATTATACTGTAGTACAGCTTTTGTCCCAGTAAAGGAACAGTAAAGCTTGATATAAAGCAAATATGAAATTACTGTTAAGCAGGCACATCCATAATAAATGTCCCGGGGGTGTTTTGAACAGGTGGTGAGTCTGGCCTAGTATATTAAAATTGTGATGTAGTCCTCTGAATATATGGCAGGTCTAAGTAAACAGATGCTGCATCATTGGCTGTTCATCTGAATCACCAGGTTAGGCTGGAAAATGGCTTTAATTATACCAGCGTCTAAACTCTTTGCGATATGGAAGTGCAGCTGCAACCAGTGCTCAGATGCCCTCAGGAATACATCAGAGCTGACAAATGCATGAATATTTATTGTAAAAATGCAGGTGGTTTCTCTGCCTTTTTTGACTAGTTAAACTATAAAAACAGAACTACTTCATTTTAAATAGTTTGCAGTGGTCTAATGTGATTCTCCACTTGCCTTGAACATCCTAATTGTTCATTGTAATAAGTTCATAAGTGCTTTTCACAACTTCCAAGACCAGAGCTGAGTTTTATCATGGTAATGCTAACAACAGCAACAACAACAACATGCTAAATGACACATAACACTTTGGTTATTCTACAGACTGAAGGGGTTTAGGCTAAAGTTTAACACTTATTTTGCTTAACCCTCTTAACATATGTAAGTTAAGATGGCAGAACATCTACTTACAGACAAAAACAAAACTTACCTATCATGAATGTAGGAAAGAAGACCTCTTTATACACACATAAGCAGCCAGAAATCTGTACACATTATATAACAGTTTGAGTGTGTTTTGATTTAGACTTTTTAATTTGACATAATATAGTTTTTTTCTTTGTCTTAAGTATATTTATGTGCAGTTTCCAGTTTAGCTTATCATTCATTTGACTGAATGAATTAATTTTATTATTGTGTCTTGCATACAGATATGCAGAGCCCTTTTTAATGGGCTTATAAGACACTATTAACAAAATACAATAAAATGCAATAGGCCAGTTGCCAGACATGTTACAAACACCAATGGACTCATTTAAACAAATCGATTTGCCGCTTCTTCCAGGCTTTACATAGAAATGATGCCAACTTATGGACATTAGAATTAAACCATTTCATCTTGTTGTTGTCATTACACTAGAACATATCAGGGCATTGGGTGAACATTTCATCAAATAAAGAATTTCTAAATTAATTATAAAATGGACAAAAAAAGAAAAATTAGCTTCACTTTCCACTTCTGCCAACTCACACAAACCACTGAGTATTCATCAGGGGCACGAGAAAACCTCCCAGTTTCTAAGGCCAGGGGAAGAGTTCCTGTATGCAGCTGTGCCATCAACGATATGTTATTCCTGCTCAAATTTGATTTGACATAAAATTCAGTCTTAAACGTATTTTTTTAATTGAATATATGTTCGCAACTTGGGTTTAGCCAAGATCCCATTCAGCCACTGCTCTTCATAATTGGACATCAGTTTTGCTTTTATTCTGTTGACACTGCATGGCAAATTGTTATGGAATACACACTGAAGTTGTGCTTCAGCAAAAACAGCCTTACTCCACGCAGATGTATATTTATTCCCAAGAATTTTGTTGAATGCACTTTCAAAACTTACTACTACCAATTTTTATGTGGCACTGTATATTTATTTTTTGTTTCCAAAAATAATGTATTTGGTATTGTTTCAATTTCTTGATAGTTTATTACCATTAAACCATTTCTTCAGAGTTACGAGTTCACTTTGAACTTGTTTTATGATGTCAAGATCTTTTCCAGAGTGATACAAGTTAGTGTCATCAGCAAATAAGACACTTTGTAGATTTTTTTAAGACTTCGCAGATGTTGTTTATGTAGATTATAAATAATTTGGGTCCCAGTACAGATCCTTGGGGAACTCCATGTGTGATATACAATACTCAGAATTTACATTATTTATTTAAACATACTGATCTCTACAAATTAAGTAACTTTTAAACCAATCATAAATGGTGCCATACCTCTCCTGTTTATTCAAAAGTTGTGTGTGGTCTATTGTGTCAAAGGCATTACTTAAGTCTATGAAAACACCAACAGTGTACTTTCTTATCAGATGCCACTGATATCTTCTCCACCAAGTCTGTCACTGCCATTGAAGTGGACCTATTAGATCTAAAACCATATTGTTGTTCACTTTAACAGATGGTGCTGATGCAAATGACTGAACACATAAATTCATAATCTGATGGGGTGGGGAAAGAAACACACATTTCTAAGTAATACTGTCAACATGTAGCTTTTGTCGCAAATTTACTCACAATGGGAAGACTAACTAAAGCCAAGTAAGAGTATTGCAAAATATATTTATCACATAGACGTACAAGTATGATATATCAAATAAGGATAATGTTAATATAGATCTTTGTGTCGCCAGACTAAAATGGCACCTAAAAAAATGTGACAAAATGCTTCTATAATTAACAGACTATGGAAGGAGCCAGCAGGAAGTAAAGTGCAGAGTCACGGCTGAGCAGAGCAAGACGTCTTACAGATGGAGATAATTAATACAGCATATGAGGCTCATATAGGAGAGCCTCAAGGTTATCTCTACCCACTGAGTCAACAACTGTGGTCTGGGTCAGATCCTGTATCAGACACTCCTGCAAAGTTAAAAAGGTAAGGCCTGAACAGATTAGGATTATTTAAAGATACAATTCAGTTCTTATCTCTTGGCCTTTGGTTTGATAACAATTTGGTCCAACTGAACTGATGATTTCAAAATGTAAAGATTTTGCAATTTTCTTATGAGAAATTACTGAGTATGTCTAAATTTCATCATTGGATTCTGTCAAGCAAAGGTGTCGCTAGGCAATTTTTTTCCAAATTGACCCTCAGCCTGGGCCGGGAGCAGGAGGTCAGACCTAAACTCCTCTGGTCTAAGTGCTGCTCCTCTCCCGAATTACAGAGCAGCGGGGCCATCAGACTGATCTACTATAGATCAGATCTACTAAACAGTGGTGAGATGCAGCGTGTGTGTGTGCCTGTGTGAGCATGTGTTTCACTCACTGCCGTAGGGGAGGACAGTCTGTGGGAAAGCAGGTGAGGAGACAGAAGGAGGAGAGCTCTGACCAGTGTCAAGTGGATGTATTATTCTATGTCAACACTGTGAAACATGTACGTAAAACAAAGTAATGAGGGTGAAGGAATTGTGCAACTAACTACTATATGAATGAGTGCAATTTGTGGAGTGGGCGTGACTTCAATATGAATAAGCCTTTTTGGTGTTGTATATTTAACCCACTCTAAACAGTTTTACAAACCTATGGATTATTGCTCAATAGTGGCCAACAGCAGCCGCCACATTGCAGATTTACATCACACAAGAGCAAACTCTGCTGTGTAAGGTGTAGTGTAGTGGGTAGACCACAGGCCTACAGTCATACAGTCAGGTTTGTGGAGATGCAATCTCGCTCACAGTAAGCACACCTGTTTCCAAGTGCAATAAAAACATCCAAAATGCAAAAAAAACAAAAACAAACAAAAAAACATGCTGTATTTTATTTTTGGGGTAAAAAGTTGTGGCTTTAAAGTTGCATTCATCCAAAACTTAAGGATAGCTAATGCATCTGTCAACTGGGTCTGTCTGAACTTGGAAAGATTCACCGGTGACCAGACTCACATCTTCGTAGAGAAGAGTGTATTCTGGATCCCGGTCAACCTGACGAGCATCTTTACTGTGACCGGACGTATCTTTTTATTTTATTTTATTTATTTGAAGCACAATGTGCAGAGACATTAAATAGATGGCTGCACCAGATTTAGCAAAATGCTAATTTCCATCCGTAGTCCTTGGTGTCACAAACATTAAAAAACAATTCACATATAAAAATATTGTATTTGCAATACAAAAGACAATGTACAAGTGTGCAAAATTTTCAATACATAGTGCAAGCTACAAGTTATTAAAGTGCAAGACATAGAAAAAAAACAAAGAAAAAATGCAACAAATATCAGAATAAATACAGTGTAGTCGCTATCAGATGATACCCACGAGGGTAGCATCTGATAGCTCTGTACCTTATTGGTATTATAAATGTAAACAAGACAATAATATGACACTAAGACAGTACCATGACACTCATGATCTGGTAATCTAGTGGCCATCAGATGATACCCACGAGGGTAACATCTGATGGCCAAATACCCGTCTGGTATTGTTAGTGTGAGCAGGGCTGATGGTCTTTCCTCAAACCTGAGGCACAGCTTGGCCTGGCAGCACAGGAATGGGACACAGTGGGGCTTGAAGCTTAGATGTCTCTCAGGATGAATTCCAGTCAGTTGATATTGGACTATATATATTGCACCCTTACGGTATTGACCAGGCTGCCTCACGTCTGTGCAGAACAACTACAAAGAGAAGCAAACAAAGAGAATAGTCAAAGAGCCTCCTACATGAGCCCCACTCCGAGCCTGACACAAGCTCTGAAGTGTAGAGGAACATGAAGCTAACTGTATTGGGGTCTCCACAGGACGCTCTGAAGTTCTGCCCTCTCCTGAGAGCAGCAGGCATTCTCGCGGTACGCCCTGTCAGGACTCATTCTAGTGGAGACTGTAGACTTGTGTACACTGTGAGAGTTCATGAACTCTGTGAAAGAGCTGATGCCTGATGTGGAAAGTCACATTAAAGCCACTATGCGCTCTACCATCATTCTGGTTGCTCATGTTCTCTCTCTCGCTGGAAGAACAGTAACATCTCACAAATGTTCAAACCAAATATTACTTTAATTATTTTTAGTGATAATAATAACAATGCTGACTTATTCTTATTTATAAAAAAACACTGGACATGATAGCCAAATAGAAAGCAGAATGAACCTGCCCCTTTCATATGCGTTGTCCTTTTGGATCCTGTTCCATCTGATCTGAAATCTCACTACCTAAAACCCCATCTCCTTCAGCCAATGATCAGTTGGTGCTAGTGCAGCCTCTGTAGCTAAGAGCTTTCACCTGAGGCAATGAGAAAAACTTGTGCGGGTCTTCTATCTGCAGATTGGAGGACACATACAGACTGAAAACCCAGGTTCAGTTGGGATTGTAGCACCTTTTTTAACAGTAACAACGCAGGCTACACACAGTAACCTTAACAATGCCACCTATTTTATTCAACGCAAAAGATCATTCCACCCGAGTATCATTGTTCCAAGTGTTTTATCCATATATAATGTGTAAACAATGGAAAAGTTGGAATATCAGCACCTAAAATAGAAATGTGCTGCCCGTGGGGTGTTCTGGTCTGTTTTCATTGTGATGTTTGATCTGATGGCTGTGTGATCGGCACCTCACCTCCACAGAAAGCACGTTAGCAGTCAGTGTACGGTGTACAGTCCAGAGCAGAGAAGGCAAATCAACAAGGCCTCGTGAGTCCCCTGGCTCTCAGCACAACTCCATCTGCTGAGCTTTGATAAAACTTATACAGATCAGGAGCAGAAGTCACAGAGCGATAAGCCTTCTGCTGCAGAGGTCACAACTCCAGTTATGTAACCACCACCAGGATTCTGTTATGTCAAGCAGGTATTTTGAGAAACAAGGTTGTATTTTTATGTTGATGATCTTAAAATAAATGGATGGAAGGCATTTGCATTTATTTAAAAGGCATAAAAGCACATTTCTAAACTGAACTGATGTAATATATTATCATCCCCAATTATATCTCCATATCTGCTTCATCATGTTCTCCTGCATGTGACCTGAAGTGACTTTATAAATGCCATTAAAGTGCTCATAGGATTGTTAAGTGTGATGTCACTTCTGGAGCCAAGTCACATCAGGTTATTAAAAACAATGTATATTTTCTTTTGTTTGCTAGTGCTGGCGGTCGTCAGTTATTTAAAGGTAATTGTCTCTTGTTTGATCAAAAAGGAATGCTGTGGCATATTGTCGTAAAACAAATCTAGAAATCAGCTCTGATGTTGCCTGTTAGACCCGGAAGCACTTAAAAATCCATGTGTTTACATTTTGAGATAACGTTTTTTGTCGGCGTATTTCTTTGTTTCTTGAAACTGAATTTGCTCTTTTTGAAGGGGTGTACAGCCCTTCACATTAGCCCTTCCTAGGGCTGAGCAAAAAATCCTTTTACCTAATAATTGAAAAGAAAACAAAACAAAAAAACAACAACCTGTGGGTCAGTGGATCTTACCGCTCTACCAATAACGTTTATGTCAAGAGCAGGATTTGAACCACTAACCTTCATGTACTGTGTATCTGTATTTCTCATCAACTGATACATTGTACATTTGTTTCAGAAAACCTGCATGATCTCAAATTCTGTCCTGAGGCTTTGGACAGTGGATCCATCTTGTAAACCATTTTTGCGAATGTATTCCAGTGATTATTGTTGATTAAAACAAATATTGCTTCATAGTTGTCCAGGTTTGTCTTCAATAAAAGACACAACATCTCTTTACACTGTTGAAAATGACGTCACACATTTATGATGTGCATGTATGTATAGATTATTGGTTGATTATTTATTGATTGTCCACACTCCCTGTTTTACATTTTTAATCATGTGTCCACCTCTGTATTTCAATGAACATACTGAATAGTATTGACTGACTAAATAACTAACAATGCTGTATTCTATGCAACAGGGCTGGAATTCCAAGGAGGCATTGAAAAATCCTGATCCAGAGAAAAGTACCTTGAGAAAAAAAAGGGAAAAATGGTGAAAGAACAGAGAGATGGAAAGAAGAAAAGAATTAAAAAGACTTATTGTACTTGTGTCTGCTATATAGTTATAATATATGTGGAGCTTTATGTTATATTTTGCCCATTTTAAATGACTATTCATCTGAAATGACAATAAAAAGAAGCAAGTCCACTGTTTTAGAAAACTGCGGTGCTCAATAGCAGCTGATGTCACTGTAAACATCATCACAACAAAGAGCCATGAAGTTGTTGGCACCTCTGATGAATAGCTGCACATCAGATTTTTGTTCATTTGTATCAAAATTACTATGTGGCCCTGACTAATCCTACATATATCGCAGATTAAGAAAATAAAATTGAAGAACAAACTAAGTACAGAGCACTGAGCATATGTCAGTGAAATCGGGAGTTGATCGCAAAAATGGTGTCTTGAAAATAAGTGATTAAAGACTCAAACATGCACAGATCACTCCAAATACAACTTCTAGTGTGCAAATGGTGAGGGGAAACAAATATAAACTTTATGGCAGGATGATTTACCATACAACCCCCAACACCATTCACAAACTCTCCCATCAAACTGTTCACAAACGTTTGGGCTTTATTTATTTGCCCGGGCTTGGCGTCCCTCCACAGGCGTCGATCAGTCAGTGCCGAAAGGATGATGGTCACAGAAGGGAACTGACCATGGAGGTCCAGCA